>NC_140226.1:9233084-9473084 GCF_951802725.1 Rutilus rutilus | reverse complement strand
CACATTTCTTGAAACTATGCCTCGTATTCTCAAAACTGTAAACACAAATCCATAACGTCTCACCCAATTCCCCAAACATCCTATTTTCAGGTCAAAATGAAGCTCTAGACTCAAAACCATTCACTCTTGCTGAAAAACCAAACTTAGCCCTCAGACAGGACACACAAGCCCTCAAAATCACACACACTACAACATAGTCTGACACACTGGTGCAATAAATTCAAAACAACATTTCCAAAACTGGTAAGTCATGTTGCTTGTGGTTCCCCCCCTCACAAACATTTTCACATGATGAACACAAAAGACACAACCAGTGGATACATTGGCACATTTTTATTCATTCATGTACTACACAGTACAACACACACAAAAAAACAAAGCAAACATTTTTTCCCTGTTTTACTCTGTGTGTGTGACCATCATAAGAGCACACACACCTTATTCTAATATGGAATTGTATTGGAATGGTAAGGAGTGTTGTTACGTGACAGGAGGGCCTCCACTCAAGGATACAATATGATGAACACGTCTAAGAATGTTTGACTGGTTGAATGTTGATATGGTTGAAATACCATCATTGGCCTAGAAAGATAACATTCTGGGAATCAAGACTATAAAGGAGAAAGGATGCCCTCCCTTCACTGTCACACTCTGCAGACACTCTGTGTGACTGTACGACTGCTGGCCTTTTCTTGCAAGAAAATACACCTCATCAAAGACTATTGAAAATGTTTGTCTTTTATTCAGTGATAGAATTTTGTTTGCCACCACACCTCCATGAAGGTTCTCGAGGCGACGGTAAAGCGACTCAAATTTGGCCTTACTCGTAGCCCAGCCTCCCTCAAAGACATGGGCAACTAGAGTGGCTTGAATTTCATCTGAGACTGCTTGTCTTCTTGCCCTTGCCATTCCTCCTCCTCCTCCTCCTCCTCCTCCTTATCCCTCCTCGATCTCTTCCTTCATGTCTTTCTGGATCCATTGTTCCAAAACTCAAAAAAAAAGAAAAAAGATTTGGGCCCTTTTATCTATCTATTGAAGGATCTGATTGATGTGTGTTCAATTTTGGCTCTTAGTGTTTCCACTTGGGTAATTGTGTGCTAACTGAGCTGAAGCTGTGCTGACTTGAGTGAACAATATTGAATGCTAGTGCTTTCTAAATGACAACATGGTGTAGGCAATGAGAAATGAAGGGATTTGTGTGTAGAGTTTTGCAGTGACAGTTCAACAAATCTGACTCATGTGTCAGAACAGGGAATAGTGTTTATAGCTTAGTGAAATGGGTGTGCTTTTTGATAAATGGCATTATGGTTTTGAAATTTTAGTTCAACAGCCTGGTTATAGTGTTTAAGCAATTGAGAAAAACTGTAATAGTCAATACATTTTCTCTTTGACTGCAACAGCAATAAAACACATATGAAAAAGAGGTTTTAAAAACATCACACCTCTTACCGAGAGACACTTAACACCAAAACACATTTTATTAATGTCATCAGAGTAACTGTGAGAAGAATGAAAGCACGGCTGTCCAGCAAAAGGAAGGCCACTTTTCTCAAGAGGACAGTTTGAAAGGTATTGGACAGTATTTCAAAATCAATCACTGATTACTGTTGGTTTAGACTTGATATATTTGTCTGACATTGATTTCTGGAATTGCAGATGGAATCAAACATGAATCTATGGGATATGACATTAAGTTCTCTTCTAGGTGAGTCTCAACCCAAAATTCATAATTATTCACTGCAATTCTGCTTTTTAACTCTCCAAAATAGGGGAGAGTGTCATTTTCATTGTTTACTTTAGTCAATATTTCTCAGACTATGTTTATTTTAATGGTAATATGACTTTTCAGTTCAATTTAACCCTGTAAAGCCTGAAATATTAAATAATAGTCCAAAAAAAAAAAAACGAATAGTTCTAAGTGTAACCTTTTTTAGACAAAATATTTAACTCTTTTCCTGCCATTGACGGAATTTTCCGGCAATCTATGTTTTCAGTGTTGTACGGTAGGGGGCGCTATTACAGATCTTCTGAAAGAGTACAGAATCTCCGGATCAAAACACAGGTGAAGAAGCAGAAACCAGGGCTGAATCCGAAATCGCCCCTTACACCATCAAATAGAGCACTATTTGAGGGGACTGCCATTGGTAGTGGTGTCTGAAACCATAGTGGACATTATTGAGTGCACTCATTCAATCCCACATTGCACTGCACTATCGAGTGTACGACCGATGTAGCCTACGCTCAACAGCTGTCCGAATTCACTCACTCGTTTTTAGTCACTCCTTCAACTGAACAGTATTAGTGGACTAACATAGGGAATAGTGAATGAGGGTTTAGGGTGCCATTTACAGGGTCATAGAAGCTTTGCTTATGCACAGAAAAAGACACATTGTAGTCTTTGAAAAAAACATGATTTTCTCCGCTTTTTGTTCATAATGTTGCTTTTTTTTTATTAAACTTAACCACATTCAATTGTTGATAAAAAAAAAAAAAAAGAGAATGAATGAACAAAATATTTGGGGGGCCATAAAAGTTTTGCAAAAAAGCTGGCAGGAAAAGAGTTTAAAAAGTTTTTTGTTGAGTATCATATTTGATACACCAGGCTTTTATGGCTCATATAGTTTGATAGTGAGAATATGGAACTCATACTTGAGGAAGAAAAAAACACCATTTTATTCAGAGCAAAAATATGCAATTTGGTATGATCTTTATATGGTCAAAAAGAAAGATGAAATTCTGATAGCTTGTAATGTAAATCAATGAGATCTTTATAACGGTATAATACTTACATAAAATGCATATAAATATCAGTTGTCACTTTATATCTGCCAATAATATGTCTTAGCAACATGATATTTAAATGCTTAGTTTTATGATCAAAACTCTGTAGTTTTAAAACATATAATTCTGTGCAATACACTGATGATTGACAGACGAACAAATAAAAGTTATTCTAAAGCCTGATGGATCATATTTGATACATTTTAACATGATTTTTCTGAAAACTGCTGTATGTTTAAACTATGTATAATCAAGTAAACCTAAGTTACTTCAGGCCCAGTAATGAATTTATCATTTTTGACTTAATCTGACATTTATGAAAATTATTCTGAGATCCCAGTTCAGTTCTATCTTTACTGTATCATTGACTGTTGTGTTTGTCATTGTGTTTTATTGTTTACTTGTTACCCAGAGGTTTTTTTTTAATATGATGGTATTGAAATTTTATTCTGTAGGACATAACTTACAAAAACTGAATTTAAATAAGAATAATTATCATTTTAAAATGTCTTTTCTAACATAGCCCTTGCCATCTTTTTGTTTCACACATTGGTTATTTACAAAAACCTGTAATAATCAAGGTTTTCTATACTTTTACAGTGAAATGGATCACAAAAGCTTCAAAACACAGCGAGCCCCGGAGAATCTGAGCTTTAAGGAGCGTCAGCAGCTGTTTTCTTTGGAAATGGTCACTTCAAGTAAAGTCAAAGTGTCCTGATGAAAAGATCATTTTATTCTGGAGGCTACCATCATTTAGACAATCTGGTGTCTTAAAAAATGAACAAGGCTGAATAGTTCATGATTTGTTTCCAGATCCTCCTGAACCGCATGCGAGTTTTAAAATTGTATACACATAAGGTAAACTCATATAAGATAGGCCACTTTTTCATTTCAGTTACTAAAAAGGTGGCTTAGTTTATCTAAATCCACCACTGCTTTTCACATAGTGCACTATTGTCATAGGAATGTATTAATAGTGGAAATAGCGGGATGTTTTAGTGATTTTAATTACAGTTGCACTGCCTTTTCATATTTTTCAGTGATAGCAACTTGTACAGCCTTGCCCATAAGGTCAAGATCTTCAAAAATAAATACATACATTGGAAATAAATAATTCTTTATTGCTTAATATAACATTATTCGTAAGCATCTGCATTAAATATATAATTTTTCTTATTTTACACCTTATTTTGTTGATGAAACTGCACCACAATTAGTTCCTGCTCTCGGGTTTCAATAGACCCTCGGCGTATGCTTCTTATCTCATTAATGGCGTCGATTCCACTGATTTTCCTGCTCTTCACCAGGTAGCAGGCGAGCATCGTCCCCGTCCGGCCAAAACCATGCAAACAGTGCACCGCAACAGCCTGCCAAAGTCCAGGAGACAAACACAGAGATGCTTAAAGGGATACTCCACTTTTTTTGGAAATAGGCTCATTTTACAACTCCCCCAGAGTTAAACAATTGAGTTTTACCGTTTTCGAATCCATTCAGCCGATCTCCGGGTTTGGCGGTACCACTTTTAGCACTTTCCAGCAGACGCAGCGCCTGAAAATAGGTCTAATAGGTTAGACAAACTTAGTCCCGGTCACGTTGGAAGTTACTGAGCTGGGGACTATTTTCAGGCGCTGCGTCATATCATTACGCCTGCTGGACTCATGGTATGGCAGCAAAGTTTCTTGATTATTACGCAGGAATGAGAGTATAGTTCCTAGCCATATCAGCCTAGAAAATCGCAACTTTTCATTTTCCGTCGGTCTTAGTACACAATGTAACTACAGAAGAGTCAAGTTTTAAATAGGAAAAATATCGAAACTCTTTGGTCATTTTTTTGAGAGAGATGCTAATGGTCCTGTCCGATTCAATGATCTATGCTAAGCTATGCTAAAAGTGGTACCGCCAGACCCGGAGTTCGGCTGAATGGATTCGAAAACGGTAAAACTCAACTGTTTAACTCTGGGGGAGTTGTAAAATGAGCCTATTTCCAAAAAAAGTGGAGTATCCCTTTAACACATATTTGCAGAACACAGATGTGCATGAAGAATGTTTTACCTGTCCTCTCGCACTGGCCTCCTCCACTATGGACAAGAATCTCTTGATCTGATCAAATGTGGGGGCGCAGAAGTCGTGAATCTTGATATGATGAAGGGTGAGGTCTGGACAGGTGTCGTGGTAAGGAGGTTTGCGCTCGCACAGGGTCACCAGGTGCTTGACGCCGTTGTCCAGCAGGTACTGATAGTGGGCCGTCATTCGTGGCATTGCCAGTCCTGCCACCTTACCAGGATCCACCCAGGAGAAGTTTGGAGGTTGTGCCGAAGCCATAGTTTTCTCTGTTGTGTGAGTTACATTAAAACATTGGTTAGCACTAAACGAGGCCCACTGTCGCATATCTGCAAGATTGAGGAAAAAACGTCTCATATTTACAAATCTTTCTGCTAAAGTGCTGTTTTGGCCAGTTATTATAATTAAATCTAAAACCAAAATCATAAAAATAAATAAATGTTAACTGAAATAAAATATGAAGCTGCTTGCAAAGGCAAGATTTCACATTTTTGTGTAGTTTCACAATGTAGGCTATTTAAATAACTAAAACTGAAATAAAAATGACAGAAACATGCAATAAAAATGAATAAAAATGAAAATAAAAACATTTCAAACATTTGCACATGGTTTGTCTTAAAGAACATTAATGCATTACCATTCTGAGACATTGACTTGTATACGAGACTGTATAATCCACTCTTTCACTTCTTCTTCTGAATCAGTTTCTGGTTCAAACATATATGGCTGAATTAAACCGGTATTTCCACTTGCTATTATGCCATGTTTACTACAGTAAGCTGACCGATTGGAGTGAGTTGAGGCGGGGTAATTAGCATATTTATGCGCAACATATATTAAATGAAGCAGGGGTGTAGAGTTACATTCAAGGTATTTTAAGGCATGGAGAATTTTTTTTTTTTTTTTTCAAAGGAAAAAACATTTAAATATGTCATTTTGGTGATCAAATATGAGTTTTAAAGTCCCCCGGAGGTGAAAATCAAGTTTTTAATGCCTTTTGCTTGATGTGTTGCAAATGTTACACAAACCTATCCTTACAAAGGCTTTGAACAACTTTGAAGAACATAGCCTATAGTTCATCATAATCACATACATAATTCACGCGCTATATTGCTAAATGTACCCGATTTTTCATATCAACAGAAAAATATACCGGGATAACCTGGCTTCTCTTGAGACTCCCCTGCTTCACAGCAGAGAAAATACTCAGCAATGGTGTTGACTTATGAATTTCCACATGGTTTGTCTTAAAGCATGTTAAAAACACCACACAGACATAAACAACATTAAAAAAAAAAAATTCTTTTTTTATTTTTTATTTTCAGACTTAGAATCATAGAATAAGATATTCCGTATCCTGTGGCTCCATCTAGTGAGAAACATTAATATCACAGTTTGGGCCTACCCTATATTATTATTACTTTTAGTAGCCTAAAATAAATTTGAGTATGAGTATAATACAGTAGCAATATAATAACTATGAATAAAATAGCAAATAGTATAGCATAAATTGTTAAATATTATAGTCAATAAAATAAAAATAGTTCCTGTAGCTCGAAAAGTAAAGGATGACACTAGCGAGTCAAAGGTCATGAGTTGATGACCAGATGGATACAATGCATGCAATGTGAAAGACTTGCAGTTTTCTCCATTTGCTCCTGTGTTCAATATGAATATGAATGATGAAACAGGCTCCAGTATTGTTCAGAAAATACAGTATCCTTTATTTAATTTTCATAAATGTTAAAGATAATTATAAAATAAATGTTTTATAAAAGTTTATAACCTCAAAACGTAAATGACCATAAATATCGATTTTATATATTTAAATATAGCCATAAATACTGCCTATACATTAGCGTTATACACAAAGAAAAAAAATCGTTATTTAATGCGCTCAAATTTATTTGAAGTATCATAATCAGTTTCCGTTCAAACAAACGTCTCAAAATAACGTTGCGAGGCGAGACATGAAAACACGCTAAAACTCTCCCTTAACCGCGTGAAATAGGCCCACATGAGAACAGAGGAAACAACACAGTCCACTAATGATACTAACATTTGCAAACACTGGAAAACATTTTGTTTATTTGTGTTCCGTGGAAATGGCATTCGACGAATCTGCCGCCTCATACTGGGGAAGCCAGGTAAAATGTTTTGAGTGCACGCGCATGTCCCAATTTAACACGAGCCCCAGTTGGACCATAACACCTGCTACTTTGACAAAGCGTGTATGGCGTGGGACGGGTACAGGTTAGTTGTCACAACGAGCGAGAGAGGTTGATCTGCAGCTAAATATTTGAACCTCTGGGGAATCGCCCGTTTTAGGAAAACGCCGAACAGAGGAGCTTCTGCTGGCAATAAGAGACGCGACAGAGCTCGTAATAAAACCAGAATCAACAGTGAGAACTGAGGGGTTGACGCAGAGATTGCGTTTTTACTCAGCAGGTGAGTACGATATTTTATTAAACAGATAAATTGCCATAGCTCTAAAATTCATTGTAAAACATTATCTATTGTGAAGGGTCATTTAATGTCACTATGGTTGTTGTAACGTTAGCTTGTGCTGGAATTTATTTTCAAGGAATTAACTGTTACCATGCATGTCTATTAATGGTTATAGCTAGTAACATCTTCAGCCAGTCCGCTTGTGATCCTCCATCTAAACTGATTATACTATAGCCTAATAGTTAATGTTTAGTGTTTTAGTGTTTGTTTAGTTATGAGAATAAGGAACCATCACCTGCTGCAGAACCGAAACACAATCAAAACACTCTTCTGCAAAATGAATGCAGTTTTTTTTTAACCGCTAGATAATGTACCTTTACATAATATTGTATTGTATAGTATAGTATAGTGCAATTTATAATGCTAATTTAAATATTATTGTATTTTTAATGCACTTTTACAGTTCAAATAATATTATATAATGTAACCACAAAAATATTGCATTGCACATTGTATATCATATATTTTGTCACGGTCTTGGTGTACATGGTGAATCGAGTATTTTGATTGCAAATAGAAGTAACATTAGGCTAATAATTCACTGTAACGTTACCTTGTTTAGTTCAGTGTTGTTGACTCGACGTGGTCCATATCAGTCCACTAAACGGTTCTCGTTAAACGGAATTCTGGTCTCTAAATACTAATGCATTGATCCATATATTATTTTAGCAAATATAATGTATCTCTTTGGAACTGAACCCTGCTCGACAGCTGTCGAGTTCGACCATTAGTGGCACATGTTTCTATAGTCTGTGTGCTACATGCAGGCTCTTCCTCCAGGGGGCGCTCAAGGGCGACAAAGCCGTATCCTCCATTGAACAACATTGAGGTCGGAGTAAGTGTTTTGAATTACTGCTGGAAACATTTATTTTTATGAAACATTTTAACTATAATAACCGCAACTACATGTAGTTGATATATAAACAAAAATAAAAAACTTAGTAATCTCTGTAAAATTAATTAAATTACGTACATTTTACTATAATCATAAACGACTGTGATTGGCCCAGTTCGACCAGCGCTTTGAGAAGTAACAGTTATCACGTAACTAAGACTTTCCATGGCTACTGCCTGAATTACTATTCACATTCATACATTGATTCACCTGCACAAAACATAGTGTTTGTCTGAAGTGGGATTCGTACCCGTAGGTTCCCATCGTCATTTTTCAGGAGTAACGTTAAATAATTTTCCAGACCACGGCACTTAACAAAGACTTCTGTTGCTACTTTAGAAGGGGCCTGGACAATTATTTACGACCCATTACGCAATTTAATTAGAACTAAACCTCGACAGTTAAAATAGCAAACTATTCAGACCAAACGTACTTGTGAATGTCACTATTTTTGGCGTTTCGTGCTAATTGTTGACTACTAATATTAGCACGTGATTAGCATGTAGCATGTCAGGATGGCCGAGCGGTCTAAGGCGCTGCGTTCAGGTCGCAGTCTCCTCTGGAGGCGTGGGTTCGAATCCCACTTCTGACAAGCAATGTTTTTGTGCAGGACAGGTGATCAATGGTGAAAGAAAAACATTGTTTTTGTGCAGGGGGTTTTCAATTTTGCCACGGACCCACAAATTACCACCCTTGTTCTAAGGGACGCTCATCCTAAACTCATCAAACTTTTAAATGCATATTTAGTTTCTCATGGAAAAGCCATGTTTAGTTTCTTATGTAAAAGGCCAATTTATTTTGTGAAAAAAATATTATAAATGTCTAAATATTAATTAGAACATATTTAGTTTCTATTACATTTTTTCCAACTCATTGTAGCACTGTACTGTTAGAATAAATTTTTTTATTTGCTCATTTACTTATTTTAGTCTATCTTTTATTTATCTTTTCTATCAAATTTTTATTTAAATAAAATATTATGTGTATATATACAGTAGTCAACATTTGAAGTGGATCAAAAACCGTTCATCAAAGTTATACTTGAATTTTGAACAATACCCGTTCTTGTCTTAGGACCACTTTGATGAACTTTTTTTGATCCACTTCAAATATTGACTACTATATACATGTATGTCTGTGTGTGTGTGTGTGTGTGTGTGTGTGTGTATGTATGTGTATGTATGTGTGTATATATATATATATATATATTTATTTATTTATTTATATATATATATATATATATATATTTTTTTTTTTATATATATATATAACGTCACTATTTTTACCCTGCGTTTCGTGCTAATTGTTGACTACTAATATTAGCATATATTAGCATATATTTATATTTATATATTTATTACATGGCTTGGTTGAATTCTAATGTAGAATGCGGTCTGTTATTTTATTTTATTTTAGTTTATTTCTTGATAACAGACCGCTGCTAAGTATAACACACCATTGCCATGAAAAGCAGAGCTTTGCTATGGACGCAGGATTCTAACCGTAGCGACGGAACGGACTATTTTCTTTAGCGGAAGCAATACAATCGTTTTTAAATCAATAAACTCCTTTTTAAATCAAT
This sequence comes from Rutilus rutilus, assembly GCF_951802725.1. Taxonomy (NCBI): domain Eukaryota; kingdom Metazoa; phylum Chordata; class Actinopteri; order Cypriniformes; family Leuciscidae; genus Rutilus; species Rutilus rutilus. Next base: position 9,463,257 of record NC_140226.1, on the reverse strand, counting down.
ATTTTGTGTCAAATTATTGATTTATTTGGTAGGTAGCCATGTAATAAGCGGGATAATGTAGAGCGAGGCAGTTGTTAGCGAATACAACCCCTTTAGGCTGATTCAAGACCTCGGGCCGGTTTCACAAAGATAGACTTTGACTATGGCTTAGATATAGTAGATAGTCAGATTTCAGATAGACATCAAAACAAAAAACATGGCGGATCGAGTAAGCGCATTCAACTGCTCAGTGCAACCCCAGCGGAAAATATGTGTTTGTTGGAGGAATATAACAGTTACAAGGACATTTTACTTGGGAAATTAACGAAGAATGTAGTAACAAGAAGAAATGTTTAAATTATGAGCCATTTTCCCTTTTCTTTTGGCTGTTTGTAATGTTTGTAAGTGTGTAATTAAGTCAGTCTTTATTTTTGTGAAACAGTCTAACTTGCATTAGACTAGTCTATGAGCAAATTTTAGACTTTTCTAACACTATAGACCGGTCTAAAATAGCTTTGTGAAACCGGCCCCTGCTGATCAGCCTGTCGGGGTTGTATTCGCTATAACAACCGCCTCGCTCTACATTATCCCTATATGTGTATGTTTATGTGTGTATATTTATTTTTTTATTACGTTTTTTACGTTTTTTCTCTCGTCATTTCCACAGACCCCCTAGTACTTTCCTTGCAGTGTGTGAGTGTTGCTGTATCAAAAGCCCATATTTTCAGTCTGCAGTAACAAAATTAATGTATATGCGGGACATACAGTTACGCCATATAGTATATTTATTATGCTACAGATGTCATAGATTGCAAACTGACAAAGTCTGTGTTCATAAATAGAGGCCTAGTAATTCAACATGCAGCTTGCTTGTGTATTGTGCATATTAAAAAGGTGCCATGAGGTCATATGACAACCATGTTGAATATTTTAGCTTGAAATAGAGAAGAACTAGGCTACTATTTTAAAAAAGCAGTGGTGAGAAGTTGGATAAAATCACCCATCGATCAACAAGCTAAACTTATATAGTTTACTCTGGAAAAATATGCAATGCAAATATTGCACAAGACATCCATGTGTTGTGAATGTGAGTGTTTAATAATCAACTGTGTTAATTACAAGTAAAAAAAGTGATACAAAATACAAGCAGATAAAAAATAGCATATTTCATTAGTTTTAACACAAAAAATTAAAGCAAAGATATGCCATAGCCTTATTACTTTTAATATACATATATAGTTGTACCATTTACATAAAGTAGTCTGTTTTATAGTCTACAAAGAATGTCCTTCTTCAGTCAGCTAAACTTAAGCTACTAACTTGGAATATAGTCCAGTGGACTATGGACAGGAAGCGTCTTCAGAGGGTGATCTATTTCCTGCACTGACTCACTGCGCATGTCATTTAAGGATGTTTTCACTTCTGTGGTTCTGTCATATGGTAAAGAATGAAGGCTTATGGCTTGTTTTAGTGGTGTAACATGGCAACCACGTGTCACAATCACATGATCTGGCTCAGAAACCCTGGGAAACTGCCACAACTGTGTGTCCTCCTGCTGCCGGTGTGTCTTCATGTGGGCATTCCGACTTTTCACCTTCAAAAACACCCTATTAAAAGAGATATATCATGAATCAGACCGCAACCACTGTGATTCATAACTGTATGAAGATGTTTCTGTTTTTGAGTCAGGACGCAGCTTACTTTCCACACTCACTGCAGGGAAAGATGAGGGCTGAATCAGTATCTCCGCTGGTGGTGCTGTTGGAGGGAGAACTTCTCACAGAAGCCGAACCCAAAGACTGGGTCACCGTGGGCGCTTTGTGTTCGGCTGGAGAGCTACAGAGCAGCCGGAGATTGTTCTGGTTCCACGTTTCTCCATTTGTCTGCTGGGAGAAAAATGGTAATAGTTTACCCAGAGACAAATGTTTACTTGTTCCAACCCCATGTTTCCTTAGAACAACAGTATAAGTTTTATTAAAACAACCGTAATAAGTTGCAAAATGGACAACGCCATAAAAAAAGCATGCAACTCGTGCACTATATACCAAATCATACGCTATATACCAAATCATACAATATCTTTGTCTGAGTAACTTATTCTGTTTTAACTGTCAGTAAACTATTCTGGAATAAGACTCTTCAGAGGGAAAGATTATATGTTGTATGGAGTACTTATAGATGGTGCTTTTATAGTGTTTTTGCATCTTGACAGAAGTTGTATGGAAAAGACCCATTGTGAAAAAGAAGTGTACTTCAGCATACTTTTAAAAAGTCTACTTATTACAGACAATATACTGTGCCTAAGTGTTAACTGTATGTGAAGTTTTCAGAAATGTAATTGCGTAAAATTCTCCTTTTGTGCTCCACAGAATTGGTTTGGAACTACATAAAGGTGAGTAACTAATGACAGCATGTAATTTTAGATTGAATAATTATCTAATCATCTTATGTTTTTATTTTATTTATTTTTTTAAAGCAAATCCTAAAACTAAAATCAACTTGTATTGTTAGCAAAGAATTGTCTTCATTATTAGGAATATGCAACATTTGTTGCTGTATTGAACCGAATAGGTTATACTATATATAACACACATTTACATTTTATATAATGCAACAGACTGAACATTATCAACAAGGGAATTATATATCACTGAACAAGATGTAGGGGTGAAGTCAGGTTGATTGGGACACATTTTGCCATTGAGATGACTGGGAAAAAGTGCCCCAATCAACCTGAATTGTTTTCCAGGGTGTTGCTTTGATGTTGCTAAAGTGTTCTGGGTGTTTTGAACATGTTTCTCTTTGGTTGCTAAGGTGTTCTGAGTGGTTGCTAGTAGGTATGCTAACGATTAAGTTAGTTCATTTAATTGATAAAACTTATCGATGGGTCGATTAAGCAAGGTCATCATCAGAGCGTGTAGTTCCCTTTCAAGTCGGTCTCTCAACATTGCATGCTAATGCTATGGGGTATCCCTCTCCTTCCTTGAATACTGAAGCCTGATTGCATCACGGCAGTTAAAATTACTGGGCAATGGCGACTGAGAGTGCAAGCTATGGGTGGAGCCATTCACTATATAGCTCAGTGCTCAGTGCCATTGCCTTAGAATCTTTCTCTTCCTCTTTCACGAAGCAAGCATCGAATTCTTCTTGCCGTTGATCTCTTCTTTAAGAGGACAACACTTTCTCTCGCCTTATGTGTTTTCCAGCAGGAAGAAAATGTCCATCAAGGAATGTCATGTGTGTGTGGTGGACCCATCGAGCTCCCCGACATGTATGATGCGTGTGTTTTCTACTTGGGCCATGCTCATTTCTTTCTGTGAGGAAATGACAGTCAGGACCCTATGTGCCAGGGTTTCCACAGTCCTGAACTGTGCTCTGGCTGCCCCCTTGCCTCCACCTCCCGTAGCGGAAGGAGAGGCAGCCACGTGCATTAGGCCCCTGTGATGTTCGCACGTCGACGCAGCTCCAGCGTGTGCATCGATTGGGGTCTCCTGTGTCCTATTCTGAGACCAGCTTTCTCTCCTCTGATGAAGCCTGTAACCTGATCTCTTTTGGCACTGCAGGCGAGGATGACGATGATGACGTCATGTCCACTGTGGCCTCTGACTCGGGTGATTGGTCCTGTCAGGAGTTTGAGGCTCAACGCAGTGAGGTGACCGAGCTTCCAGCTGCGGTGGATGAGGAGCTGTTGAGGATTCTTTCAGAGACTGTTAAGGACCTGGGCCTCAACTGGTCACCACCGGAACAGCCAGCAAGGTTTCTGCAGCAGGGTCATGAAGCTGGCGCCCCCCCAGATACCCGCTCTATTGTCCCCCGAAGTCCAAGAAGAAATCTCATGGGCTTGCTGCACCCTCTCTTCTGTCGACAGAGTCAATTGTTTGGGGCATACCAAACCGCAGCCCTTCGAGGATGCAATTGTGGCCCACCTGTGCCAAATGCTTCCCTAGAAGCCGTGCCGTGCCACTGCCCTCAATTCCAAAAAGACAATCATGGCAGCTGGGCAGGCAGCATCTGCCATTCATACTATGGCGGTGCTGCAAGTCTTCCAGACGAAGATGCTGCAGGCCTTAGACGAGAGGGGTCCAGATCCGGAGGCTTCCAGGAAGCTGCAATCGGCCACTGACTCATGGCGATGAAGAAGACCGCCCCAGGGCGGTCACAGTATGGGCAGCCTGGTGGTCCTTCAGCATCACTTGTGGCAGACATTGAGGCATTTGCGTGACTCAGAGAAGGCCCCACCGGCCTAAACATTTTCTGAAAAGTTACGCACGCTCTCACTCAAACACGATAAGCAGGTCCCCGAGTGGCGTGAGCCCTGTGCGTTCACTCACTCTCAGCTCAAGTGTTCTCCCAGCATGCACTGGTGGTCTAACTTGTGCAGAGGCTGTCAATATCACCCTTCTAAAAGAGAGCGTCACACTGTCGCCACTGGGAAGCGAGCCACCTCAGGTACATCAGAGCGCTACAACCTCTCTCACTGCGCCAGTGCATAGCGTGCGCTTACGCTTATAAACACCATCACAGGCAGTTATACGCTTTAGTTTGCATGTATCAGCTTCTAGATCACTTGCAGTGCCTAGGGCTGTCTATCAATATGCAAAAGAGCATGCTCCATTCATCACAGGGCATCAAGTTCTTGGGCATGAACCTAAATTTGTGTTTGATGTGAGCACACCTGTCTCGAGCGCGTATGTTCTTTGCTCAACTCTCTGAAGTTTTCTCTGAAGTGCTTTCAGAGGTTGCTGGGACTGATGGAGTTGTGTGCCAGCTTGTACTCCTGCATATGAAACCACTTCAGCTGGCAAAGAGGCCAGATGTGCATTTTGGTGACTCGTGGTGGCTGTATGAGCACGCTAACCCGACAGTGGTGTCTTGCATCAATCACCAAGAGGGTATTCACTCTCACCCGCTGGCGGAGCGTCTCCTTTTGTGGGTGGACGGGAATCTCCTATCAATGCGGGCAGTTTATGTCAACAGCCATCTGAATTGTGGCACGGACATGCTGTCCAGAGGTGGCACGGTCCATGGAGAATGGAGAACGCTCCCCTGTGGCCAATTCCATTATGAAGGGACCTGTTCTCTCAAGCGATGGGCACTATATGACATCCCAGACCAGCGTTGTGGAACTGGCAGGTCAGCACGAGAGGCAGATGTTGATTGTGCTGCAACGCATGCTGGAAACTAACACGGAAGCGAGAGCCCCCTCGACCAGGCGCCTTTATGCCCTGAAATGGAAGGTCTTCGCCTCATGGTGTAAATATTTAAATGAAGACCCAGGATTTCTACAGGACTTTTTGGATAATGGGTGCACGCCATCCACTTTAAAGGTGTATGTGACTGCTATTTCTGCTTTCCATCTGCCCACTGATTGTCGTTCAGTGGGGAAGCACAATTTGGTACAAATTTTACTCACTCTGGCGTGTGGGAAGAGAGTGGGTGACTTTCATGCTTTATCTACAGAACAGCTTGTCTGGAATTTGGGAAGGATGAGTGTATAGCCAGATTGACACACAGACATGGCTATGTGCCCATGGTGCTTTCCATGTCATTTAGGGCACAAGTTATAATGCCTCAAGCGCTTGCTCCTCAGGGGACTGTGCCTGCGCTACGCGAAAGTTTCGAAACCGCCTTTGGATGTAATTGGATTGTGGAAACAATAGCATTGGCGTATGCTTCTGAGAATGAGATCTTTCCTTTTGGAGTTTGTGCTCATTCTACTAGGAGTGTGGCTTCTTCATGGGCTTTGGCTAAAGGGATGTCGATTCAGGACATCTGTCTAGTGGCAGGTTAGTCTTCTCACCAACACTTTTGCTAGATTTTACAACCTCCCATCTTTTGCACTGCATGTTTTGTCTGTGCAGTGAGGTGACAACTGATCTGCTATTGTTTGTCTGCATTGAACCTGGGCACACGCCCCGTGAGAGTGAGGTGGTTTTGACTAGGTCCGATACTCAGCTATGTTCTGTATTGGAGCATTTACTCTGTTTATAGTCAGTGCCCTGACTACTGAACTAGGGAGCTGATTAAAACACACCCAATGTGTATTAACGTCTTCAAGCCATTCAGTGGATTAGGTAGGCTAGTCATTTAACCAAGGGTCTAAAATACCATCCAAACAAGTGATTTTACTGAACGTTATAACTACTTGGTTTATGAGTGATGATCTTCCAGTGCTGTTTCAGCTGTGCACTCCTATTCATGGTAAATCAAGACCTGTCAATCTAAGCGATCAAACCAATCCAAGTGAGCTCCAGCTGTAAAACAGTGTCCGATTGGTCTCTACACCTCCTCCCTAGTTGGTTGAACTTTCAAATGATGTTTGAAAACACTTGATCGCAATGCGATCGGATCCCGGAAGTCCTAAAGCTTTAGACGAGCAGCATGTCATGTCACTCCGTGATCAACACATTGTCTTATGTTGTGTTTGGGCTCGTTCGACACCACCTGCTCTAAATAAAGATATGCTATCTACTAAGGGTTACTAATGCTGCGCGGAGTTACAAATCAAAACGTGGCGCTCGTGTATACTGTTTGCAGGTGTGTCGACGACGCTTTTTCATACAAATACTAAATTTATAATAAAGTTTGGTCTCTAACTCTAACTGAAACAAATATGCTTCTTGTATTCTGCTAGTTGAGACCTTTTCAACGACAAATGACACAAGTCTGTTATGTAGGCTACTTGATTTTACAGATCACATTTTCATGGAACGCAGTTATTTTTTTCATGCTATGAAAATAGAGCACTTTTAGAGAATATGTCAGCAAATTAAAAGCACGTATGATGGCCATATTCCCTATATTCACTGTAAAGCCAAGTTTCTAAGCTTTAAAACGACACCTATTTGGTGCTAGATAAGCAAGTGGTTAAGTAACATGATAACTTAGTAGTGCCCCTGCTTCGGATTTAAGAGGTTTAGGTTATTGAATAATCGATTACTTGATCGTTAATTTAAACAGTGAATTTATGTAAATTGACATCCCTAGCTGCTAGGTGATTGCTACACAATAACACAACTTAGATTATACACAGCACATATACTGTAGATGAGTGAGTGCATGAAATGTCACAGAATGCAGAGGCAGAATACAGCATGTTTTAGAGAAAGGTGTGAGGTAAATGACAGGAAGTGGAGAAAGCACCTAGAGGTTTCAGTATGTACACAGATACTCACAGAGTTTGACACTTCACAGACAAACACAGCGCTGGAGTTTTCTGATATTTTGCTGTTAGATTCTTTGTTCGGTTGTGCAGTGTTTATCGCCCAGTCTCCCTAATGAAATAAATAGGCTATACATTAAAAATATTTATTACTATAGATCATTCAAATTCAAATCAAATTTACAGTCAGTTTGATGTAAGCGAATGACTGTAGTAGCATTTCCCATTTAAGTCTTTTTACACTCTATGAATGTAATAATGTGACTACAGAAAGTATGTATACACCTAAATCACCCTTAAAAATGTCTGAATGTCTTTGAATAAGATAACATATCAAAGCGTCTGCACTTCACAATTCATCTTAAGTGTTTAAACACTGAATCTTAGGTCACTGCTTTTGCCCCCCAGAGGAGTATTACTAGTAACTCACCCGCTGGTCTTGAACAGGAGTAGCCAGAGCTGTACTGATTCTCGTACCCAGACGCAAACGTTTTTTCCACGTGTAATAGTACTCGACACACTGAGACACTGACTTTGTCTTGACCTAAATAAATAAAAAACATTCTTACAGTCACCAAACCAAATTAATGCTAATTTGTTTACAGAAAACAAAGTTTATTATTTATTGCATGACTGCAACTACCATTTTCTGGACGAGATAGAAGTCTTTGTGATGATTTAAAAGTGCTTTGTTCAGCTGCCGTTTCTCCTGAAGTGTCCACCTGTCTGATCCTAGTTGATGACAATAGAAGAAATACTGTAATGTGATGCATTTAGTATTTTAAGTCCCTTTACTTAATTAATAATCTTATTATACTTCCTCAGAAAGTACATTTCTTGCATATGAGGATAGCACAGTAAAAAGAAAGACACAATTAATGTCTCTTTTTATTTTTGGGTACAAAATCTTTTGAAGAGTCACGCACCTGCGTAATGATAGTCTGTTTTGAGGCTGGATGTGTTTAGCGTTGTCAGGAGAAGCTTTTCCAGGGTGTTCTGGAACATAATAGTTATTTTAAGGCTTTTTAGACAAGTTTTAGTGTCATGAAGCGATTATAAGAAATATAATTACCATAATATCTCCTCTGCACTCAAAAAGACTGTGAAGGACATATTCTGTGTTTGCTCCACCACCAGGCAGTACACTAGAGCAGGCCATTTTCAGAAGGTTTTCCACTAAAAGGGGGAGGGGAAAATCAATGGAAGTCAGATTTTTGGACCTTTTTTTTTTTTACTGTGGACAAAAAAAAGGATCTTTTAAAATGGATACAAATTACTTGTGCACCGTATTAATCTATTTTGTTTTGTGTAACATTGTTGGCCTAGTTAACTTTATTACTTTGTGAATTTTATGTTCTGCTTTGCATTGTTCATAAGAATGCCCGCTCTGCATTGTAAAATCACTGCAGATGCAGCATTCTTTAAGCACAAAAGTGAAATACATGTGTTTTTAGTTACCTTTCTGCTGGTTATCGGGGGTATCCAGGTCTTTGGTGGGCAACCACAGAAGAACAGCATTATGGGTATCTTCCTCTATGAGGGCTTTACTCTTAATGTTTGGGATCTTTGCTTGAAATTCTTTACCAACATTAATGTGACTGTAGAGAACATGTAAGAACTGTTTATTTACTGGTTATTTTAATCTGACATTATTAAAATGTAATAAATAAAGCAAGCAGTTGACCGTAAAATAATTTGCAATTACACATTGTTCAGCTTAAAGATGAAGTGTCTAATGTTTTCGATCTTATTATGGTTTGTACAGTGAGGAAAATAAGTATTTGAACACCCTGCTATTTTGCAAGTTCTCCCACTTAGAAATCATGGAGGGGTCTGAAATTGTCATCGTAGGTGCATGTCCACTGTGAGAGACATAATAAAAAAAAAAAAAAATCCAGAAATCACAATGTATGATTTTTTAAACTATTTATTTGTATGATACAGCTGCAAATAAGTATTTGAACACCTGAGAAAATCAATGTTAATATTTTGTACAGTAGCCTTTGTTTGCAATTACAGAGGTCAAACGTTTCCTGTAGTTTTTCACCAGGTTTGCACACACTGCAGGAGGGATTTTGGCCCACTCCTCCACACAGATCTTCTCTAGATCAGTCAGGTTTCTGGGCTGTCGCTGAGAAACACGGAGTTTGAGCTCCCTCCAAAGATTCTCTATTGGGTTTAGGTCTGGAGACTGGCTAGGCCACGCCAGAACCTTGATATGCTTCTTACAGAGCCACTCCTTGGTTATCCTGGCTGTGTGCTTCGGGTCATTGTCATGTTGGAAGACCCAGCCTCGACCCATCTTCAATGCTCTAACTGAGGGAAGGAGGTTGTTCCCCAAAATCTCGCAATACATGGCCCCGGTCATCCTCTCCTTAATACAGTGCAGTCGCCCTGTCCCATGTGCAGAAAAACACCCCCAAAGCATGATGCTACCACCCCCATGCTTCACAGTAGGGATGGTGTTCTTGGGATGGTACTCATCATTCTTCTTCCTCCAAATACGTTTAGTGGAATTATGACCAAAAAGGTCTATTTTGGTCTCATCTGACCACATGACTTTCTCCCATGACTCCTCTGGATCATCCAAATGGTCATTGGCAAACTTAAGACGGGCCTTGACATGTGCTGGTTTAAGCAGGGGAACCTTCCGTGCCATGCATGATTTCAAACCATGACGTCTTAGTGTATTACCAACAGTAACCTTGGAAACGGTGGTCCCAGCTCTTTTCAGGTCATTGACCAGCTCCTCCCGTGTAGTTCTGGGCTGATTTCTCACCTTTCTTAGGATCATTGAGACCCCACGAGGTGAGATCTTGCATGGAGCCCCAGTCCGAGGGAGATTGACAGTCATGTTTAGCTTCTTCCATTTTCTAATGATTGCTCCAACAGTGGACCTTTTTTCACCAAGCTGCTTGGCAATTTCCCCATAGCCCTTTCCAGCCTTGTGGAGGTGTACAATTTTGTCTCTAGTGTCTTTGGACAGCTCTTTGGTCTTGGCCATGTTAGTAGTTGGATTCTTACTGATTGTATGGGGTGGACAGGTGTCTTTATGCAGCTAACGACCTCAAACAGGTGCATCTAATTTAGGATAATAAATGGAGTGGAGGTGGACATTTTAAAGGCAGACTAACAGGTCTTTGAGGGTCAGAATTCTAGCTGATAGACAGGTGTTCAAATACTTATTTGCAGCTGTATCATACAAATAAATAGTTAAAAAAATCATATATTGTGATTTCTGGATTTTTTTTTTTTTTAGATTATGTCTCTCACACTCTGCACATACGATGACAATTTCAGACCCCTCCATGATTTCCAAGTGGGAGAACTTGCAAAATAGCAGGGTGTTCAAATACTTATTTTCCTCACTGTATACCTTAAATCATGCAACTTGAGGAGGTGGGATATTACTTTTCTAAGTGAATAAGCTTTTTTTTTCCCATCTGGCAGACCTGATGGAAAAAAAAAAAATATGAAATGGGAGGGGAAAAACTATTTCAGTGCTTCTGCATTCGCGTGAAAAACCCTTTTGTTCTCTTTTTCTTTTCTTTTCTTTTTTTTGCGAGCAAATGCAAAGTTTCTGGGTAGAAGTTTTGGGAGTGAACACAAAAGCATTGAAATATATTTTTTTCTTTCATTTCATACTTTTCCATCACCATGTGCCCATATTATCATAAAGAAGAGAATACCACTGAGACTTGAGGATGAACTCTGGGTATTAGTTGGGCCAGTAAAAAAAACTACCTAGCAACACCATAGCAATCGTATAGCAACGCCCTGGCAACCACCCACAACACCAAGCATCATGGCAGCAGCTTTTCACAGGTAAAACATTTCATTTGTTGCCATTAGTGGGATTGAATTTAAACCCATATTATCTTTATGTAAAAACAATTACTTACGGAGTTACATTAATTGCTTTTTCCCTTGAAGTCTCACCACAGTCATCCTTAACACCTGTTAGTTATAGATAAAGATGGATAATGCATATTATAAAGATGAAAATACAGCTACTGTAACAAGCATTCACCATGCATCTAAAATAAAGGCCCGTTCGCACCAAGGATGATAACTAAAACGAAAGCAGGATAGATTCTGATTGGTTGTCAATGTTTTTATCGTTCGTCAGCTGGAAATAATAGTTCTGAAAATGATTCCAAACACATCGTGCCATTTTTGTTAGTTGAGGTGTATACTTTAAAATTTTTAGGATCATTTTTAGAATTATATCTTTATTTTCATAGTTATTGTCCTTGGTGTGAACAGGCCAGAATTCAGTAAAAATAACTCTTTAATGTTTGTTATTGTCATAAAATCTAGAGATATAATAATCTCCACTACCGTCTGCAGGAGACCCACTCTTTCCTCTTCCGCTGACAGCACTGAAGAGGCCCGAGCCCGGGCGTATGGGGCTAAGCATTGGTGGAGGAGTGTACGGCACGTCGTCCCCCATGCTGCTTGCTGTCCTCAGCTGACTGCGGAAGAGCACAGCGCCTCGGGACTCCTGACCGGCACTGGGCGGAGGAATCATCAATGGGACCAGACAGTGGCGGTATCTCTTTTTTACCTGCTTTGGTGCACATTCTTCATCTGAGACGGATCTCTTTATCTAGAATGCGTAATGAGAAATCAGAGATTACATAAGTTCATTTGATAATACTGAAGCTATGAAAAACATTGTTTGAGTAATTTTTAAGTAACCAAATGATGTAGTTTTAAAGTGATTTTACATGGTTTCATGACAGGATTGAATTTATTCAATTGTTTTTTTTTTTTTTGTCATATCACTGAATTATACTATACAGTATAACTAGTGAACTGTTTGCAAACAATAGCACATACAGTATTAGCATGCTAAATGTTAAGTCTTCTCTTTAAATAAAGCGGTAAAAACATATGTATGTACCAGTCTTCAGCCTAAGCTAAAGTTCTACTCTTCCTCTCAACTTAATGTGTAATTATTCTAATTGACAACATTGTTCCTTGGAAAGCATACTGGAACTACACTTTCAATTATTTCAAAAATCATTTTCAAGTACTTAATTGGTTTACATTTGTCCCACATTATTTGTTCTAGTACATTGTACATTTTAGAGAATAGCAATAACTAAAAGCAGATAAAGTCAAGTTTAGAAGATAATTTCTTTGTGTGTGTGTAGATCACAAATCATATGATTGAAAAGACTGGACAATCTGTGTTTCCTCATTTTTTCAGAGTTGAATTGGATGTAGAGGCAGTTTAAATTTTTTTTTTTTTTTTTATGCAGTATTGTAGTGTTTATTAATGAATGATTTATCATTATTATTTTAAAATGCATGTGCCCTTGTAATCTTTAATCAAAACGCAACCTGTCACTCAGATCACAGCAAACAATGATTCAACCATCCAATCAATTCCCAACGGTCAAAATTAAGTCCCGCCCTTCCTTTTTTTTTCTTTTTTTTTTTTGTCTGAGAGGTTTCACCCGAATATACAGTATTTCACAATAGAGAAGGAGAGATTTTCATAATGTCAGTTTCATGCCGACTTTAAATAGCCAACCCAATCTCACAAGAAAATTGAACTATTTTACAAGCTGGTGATTTCATATAAATTTGTACAATAAAAAAAAAGGCAGCATAAAGGTCCACCCCTAAACAAGTCAGTGGGGTGTATGCAGATCATTAAAAAATTAACAAATGAGATTGTACAAATTTATAAGTTTAGCCTCCACTTTGTCAAAACATCAAATAGTTAGAATATGCCATGAGATTTTGTGAAATGTTTCTTGAAATAGCCTTTAGTTTACATCACAGCCATAAATTTACCCCTTGCAAATCTGGTGGCAGAAGGCATTACGTAGAGGCATTAGGTGTGTGTGTATATATATATATATATATATATTATAATATAATATAATATAATATAACGTTTTTGAAGATTTGTGAGAAACTAAATATTTGAAGTTTTTTTTTTTTCTATTTCTAATTTTGAGCCATCGTCAGTCTTATTCTCAGAAAGCTGAAGTGATGTTCAAGATCAGCAGTGGCTAAAAATAACTGTATTAATGCCAGAAACTCACACAGGAAGGGTGGTTGTGTACAGACGCGAGGGGTGACTGTGCACCGCACTTAATTAAACCACTTTGATCATCTTTCTGCTGGCACAGAAGGTTGAGCATAAGTTTGGTTGGGGTCTGGTAATCCTTGACGGGTACTGACACAGGTAAGATGATGGGGTTGGTTTGAGCAACCTCAGTAGACAGATGAATGTGCCCGTCTTTCTGTTAAAATAAAGAAACTTGAATCAGTGGGGCAAATCAGCATGCCGTATTTCATGCAAACCTTTGCGTCTTTTACACAAACAACTCCATAGATGATCAAAATGAGTGTGGTTCGTACCATTTTGATGGATGTGGGGTGTGTTCGCAGTCCTCCATGTGAGCGCATGTGGCCGTTCAGTGCCGGAAGACTTTTGAACTCCCTCTGACATACGGTGCATCTCATCTTTGTATGAGATCCCTCCTCTCTCGACAACCCAGGTTCTGCTCTACAGAAATCCAAATCCACATACTATATTATACAGTAGTCAACATTTGAAGTGGATCAAAAAAGTTTTTTATTTTTGAACAAAACGGGTATTGTTCAAAATTCATGTATAACTTTGAAAGGTTTTCATCCACTTCAAATGTTGACTACTGTATTATATATAAATAATGCAAGTTATTTTTCCTTGCCACAGTTGCCTTTGGTTTGCACACTTAGGGGCTAAAGGTATTATGCACAATGTATTGTGTAAGTATTATGCCATGACTGCTTTACCATGTTAAACCGCTTTGGAGTGGGCGATAATATCAGATTTTTTTTTCCTGTCATTTATATGCATCACTTAGCAACTGTGTCAATGATAAACATCACCAAATAATAATTAGGCTTGTCACTACACCAAATTGTTATAAATTATTTTACCCCAACCTTACCCAGACTCACGTTATGCGGTATATTCTATAGCAAATCTTCACTGCTTGATTTATAATATTACAAAATGTAAACTATATTATCGTCCAGCTCTAATCTGCTAAATGCTGCATGAAGATATATTAAGATATGAGAAACCTAGCATAACATGATTTTCTGTAATGCTGCTTCGAAACAATGGGTATTGTGAAAAGCACTGTAAAAATAATTTTGACTTGACTAAATTGATAAGTAGGGTTATGGTTAGAGTCAAACCTGAAATGAGGTGAAATAGCCTCATCTTGAATATCTGGTGAAGATGCCTGCAAGACATTTTTGAGAAACCTTTAACGTAAATAAAAATGAGTTGCTAATGAAGTATTAAAATAAAAAATACAGTACCTGTGACCACTGAGGCGCATGTGCGGTGAGATGATGAAAAATATCTCCTCTCATAATCGCCTGTGGAAGAGCTTTGCAGACCCCTGAACTCTTGCTCTGATAAAGAGGACTGCAAAGATCTTCACTTCTTTGAGGGAAGTTGAAACCAGATTGATCTTCTTTGGGACTTGAAAACACAGGTGTGCTGGGTGCGGAGTGGTCACTAAACATGTTGTTTTGCTTTGCAGGGATTGATTGATCTTGGGACTGAAGGGTGAGGTAAGGATTGCCAGGTTGGGAAAGCGAACGAAGATGCTGTTGGTCCTGGTAATGGAAGATCTGCTGCTCTGGGACTTTAAAGTCTTGACGGTGGCCGTAGGTTGGTGATTGAGCAGGTTCATGGCTCTCTAGAGAGTCATTGTGATTTTTATGTGCAAATATCCCTCTTTGTTGTTGATTCAAGGCCATTGGATATGACATTGGGTGGCTTTGATAACCGTGCTGATGATGCCAAGGGCTTTGTGGCTTATGGAGACTCCTGTTTACCTGCTCCATGTTGTTCACTTTCTGTTTGTGTTGCTGGTATCCATAGTGAAACTGCTGGTGGTTTTGGTAAAGGCCGTGCAGTGAATGTTGGTTCTCTGACAGATGGAAGCCGGACTGTTCACATATCATTTGCGTTTGGCCTTGGATGACCATCGTGTTAAAAATGGGAGACTCCAAGGATTGCCTGTCCGATCCTTCTGGAAGACTTTGAGGTAAGTGCAAACCCCCTGAAATGTGGTTTTCTGAGTGCTTATCATCTGTTCTGTTACTATCAACAAAGAGAGGGTGAATATTTTTTGTAGGGAAGGCCTGCGAGAATGAGTCCAACCTTTGAGGATGAGAAGCACTGCCGTTGTCTTTGCAAGTCAGTGATGAGTTGTTCTGAGACGTGATGTTAAACGGGTAGATTCGATTAGTCTCTGCTAGTTCTTCATGAGAAGAAGATCCCCATGATGACCTTCCAAACTGATCATATTCCCAGTTCCCGGTACTGTTTGGCATGTCAATCATTGGAGAAAGTTCATGTGCTGGAGTGCCAGGAGATGTTAGTTGCTCGTGGTTGAGTAGCGGAGACATTGGAGATGATTGGATCAAGCTTACGTTAGGTACACCGTAGTGAGTTGCTCCCAACGCACTTGGGCTGTGCTGGTACAAATAGGTCCTGTTGGTGTGGTTGTTGAACTGATTCGTCTCGTACAGGTTTTCTGTCATCTTTAGAAAGATTAAAGTGCCACTTCTGTACTGTTAAACTAATGGTTTGAGGGGGATGTAATTACATGGAGGTTTGAAAGTCACCATGAAACTTTTCCATCATTGGTTATTCCGTCAGCGGTTTTCAAAAATAGCGTTTTCCTGTAAGACAAGACAGAGCAAGATCTTATTTTTTTTTGAAAGTTTACATAGACAAAGTTAAACCTGCACCAGTTAATTGTGCACAATAAGATCAGAACCTGTTTTATACACGCTACCATTCAAATGTTTTAGGTTAGTAATATATATTTTTTTATTTCTATTTTTATTCTGCAAGGATGCATTAAATTGATCAAAAGTGACGCATACATTTATAATGTTTCTAGATTATCAAAGAGGGGGAAAAGATTTCCACAGTTTCCACAAAAATATGAAGCAGCACAACTTTTTTTTTCAACATTGGTGATAATAATACATTTTTCGTAAGCAGCAAATCGGCATATTAGAACGATTTCTGAAGGATCATGTGACACTGAAGACTGGAGTAATGATGCTGAAAATTCAGCTTTGTCACAGGCATAAATTACATTTTTAAATATATTCAAATAGAAAAGTTATTTTAAATTGTCATAATATTTCACAATATCATTTTTTTTTTTTTTTTTTGCCTTGTTTATATAAATGCAGTCTTGGTGAGCAGAGGAGACTTTACTGTAGTGCACATTTTAATTTCATGTCGACTTTAATACATGTTGTTCACAGTTTATTTCCATTTTATTTTTTCAAACACTTGTCAAAGTCTAGATCGTGTCTGAGATTAATTTGTTCATTTTTCATACCGACAGGAATCTGTCTTTAGCAAACTAATAATATCTTATTTTTCCACCCACAACAGATACAGTAAATTCACACCATGACTCAGTCTGAGGCTTCCTCTTACATCTAGAATATGAAGTATAGACACCATCTTATCACTTCCTGTCACATGGTCTTCTCAGAATATAGGACGACAGTTTGATCTGTATCTAAGAGCTCTTTGAAAGATGCTGCTGTCCTAAAAAAAATATTATTTTTGGTGTACACACATTTTCACACAAATTCAATCTCTCATGGCAAAACTGGCTTAAAAATGTACTTGCCTCTACTAAAATAAAATTTCTACCTCTAAAGTATTACCAATCTGAGGTTTGTTTTTACAAAACAATGTCTGCAAATGTACAGATTAACACATGTACTTTTACCCATTTGTGGTTTGAGAAAGACCAAGTGTTGAGTGTGTTGTTTGAAGCAAGTGTGCTAACAGATCATTCGTTCAACTTTCTGAATCAGATTAACACAGCATCTGAGTGTCAAAAGGCTCAAGTGTGCACTGTGGTTTTGAAAGTTTCCATCTTCACTTTACTCAGTGCGTGAAGCCGTCAGACTCTGACCAGTGAGTGGAACAAGGCGACTGTTAGACCTTTTGAAGTAAACTTAAAAGTGACAATGTGTGTGTACAGACAAACAAAACTGAAAGATCTGTACTTTCTCGAAAAAAGACACTACTGAGGCACAACATCATCTCAACCCTCGTCCATTTAAAAAAAAAGAAAGAGAGAGACTTAAAAACTAAACAGTCTTTAAGTTAGCACCAATTGAAGGCTTGTTTATTTTTTTTTTCTGTCGGCCCCGTTTTTTCTTCTTCTTGGTTTAACATGTTCAGCTTCATTGTATGACCCTGTACATTATTAACAGTTTTTGGAATTCAGTAGTTGTGCATCACACATTTACTGAGACATAGCTGTAGTTACAACAATTGGTGTAATATGTGTAAAAATTATTCTTTACTTCTTTTTTTTTTCTCCATCAAACTGTTCGGGTGGAATATTGGAATTCATGAAGATGATAAATTCTATATATATTTTTTTTAAATCTATTATTTTTAAGAAATAAATTATTATTGTAGTTTAAAGGTGACGATTGTTATAGATTTCTAAGCATGAAATTATGGGTCACTTTTCAGTTTTATCCCCTGCATTATTATTTTTTGATTGAAATACTTATGAATTTAACACCATCATATTTAAATACTTTGTGTGTATTTGCATAAAATTAAAATTGCATCGACTCTTGTGCGCCTCAAGCAAAAAATAAATGACAAAAATCTGTTTTTATGACTGTTAATCTCAACATTAGCTGAGTAACTTGAGTTTACGTCTCAAAGGTCACATCTCAAGTTTCATTTATACTTATAGCTAAACTTTATCTATTCTTGAGGTAAACCCACCTCACCTAGTGCTCACTACAGTACAGTCGACTGTTAAAACACTGTACGTGTGTTTTCAATTACAAGCATTGTTACAGCCACAGCTACTCAAATATTTGGCTCAACATATGTTCGACTGCATTGAGCTCTTAATCATATCTGTGCATACAGTATAACACAATCAAAGTTTGCAACTCCGATCCACAACCCAACTGAGGTCAATGTATGCAAGTATTACATTATGCACTGACTGTATACTTACTGATCTGTAAACAGAATGTCACAATTAAAATTAAACACTTTTTGCTTGCACTTTATTTTATGATGTCTTCGTTACACTATAATTATACGTTTAAGTACTGAGTAATATTAAGTAACTAAATGTACTTACTGTAGGGTTAGGGTTTGGTTTATTGTAAGTTGCATGTAATTATGCATAATTTATACTTATTACTGTTACACTTTATTTTATAGTATGTGTACTTACAGTGCACTTGGTGTACTGGTTATATAAGGTAACTACATGGGTTAGGTTTCGGGGTAGGTTCAGGGTTAGTACCTAATTATAACCCAGTTATTGTACGTACATGCGGTCGGAACAGGACTTTAAAATAAAGCGCTACCGTTATTACTATAAACTGCTTGTAACATATGTAACAATGACACTAAAATAGTGTTACCCACTTTTTTTTTCTTTTTCTTTTTTGTTTATTATTTGCATTTAAAATAGTCTTGAGCAGTTTGGGCCTCTTTAGAAGATGCACATGCTGCATGTATTTCTGTGATAAAAAGTGATCATGCTTACCTCACTCGTTTCTTTATGTCCGTAATGCACTTTTTTAGTGCATCAAAATGACCCATCAAGATGCAGTGAATACCATAAGATGCAAAACCATATCATAACAAACATAGACGAGGTCGGCACAACGCACAAAAAAACCCCTGAATATCTCAAAAGCACTTCTGAAAATGGGAAGTAAGTTCAGTTCATACTGCTGACTAATGAATTGTGCTTGTGTTCTCTTATAACTGCAGCAAATGTCTAAAGGCCTGAGTGGGTTCAAGGAAGTTCAGGAAATGTCATCTTTCTCTTTAAGCTCAGAGACTTCCGGGGTTATAACCACAAGCTATTTTCTCAACCTGCTATTATTTGTCTCATAGCTTCATCTGTAAAATGGAGGAGGATTTAAAAAAAAAAGTGGGCTTTCTGATGGTACATGGTGCATAGAAAGCTATATTAGAATCTGTACTGTCAGAATCAAAGTCTACAATGACAGTGTTGTTGTACATGGCATCCTACAATGTGCATCTTTCAATCCAATCAAATGTAAATGTTGCCAATGTAAATTATGGTTGCATTATTCTTGTATCAACTTAGCCACACTTTTTCATTCACACATTGAGAATGGTCAGCGTTTCTGTGAATGTGTCCTGTGGTGAACGTGTACTGGCAGAGATTTGCTGCCATCAGCAGTTTCATAGTGAATAATGGTTTTTATAGGAGTTGATGGTCTCCTTTAATTAAGAGTTATGTGTGCTTTCAATGTGAATAAATCATGCATGTATAACTGAATATGAATTTTACATCTATTTCCTTATGTTTATGCTTGCTTGTAGGCCTGTTGATGTCCAGTGAACAGAATACTTGCGGCACCGTCTTACTAATCTTCATCTCAAATCGGTAAGCTAACAATATACAATGCATATGATTATAAATCTGTAGTTATACACCCACCACTACCAAAAGTGATTTTTAGTTGTATGTTATAGGAATCTCTTATTTATGTAAGGACGAGAGCCTTTTGTGTTATAAAAAAGGTTGTTGCATTGATTTCACTGTTAATAAAACAGACACTGACTGCGTTTGCGTGCATGAGAATTTAATCCATATCAGGTCATTTATGCGTATGTAACCGTCATGTAAATGCATCAACCCAATTACTATGAGCAAGTGATGTGCATGCAAACATGGTCACTGATCAGATCACTATTTGCTACTATAAGTGTAATTAGTTCTAGGGTGTTTTCTCTCTTGGTTTTCAATGTTTTTCATTATATTTTATTTTTAAAGGAATTTATCGCGCAGCAACTAATGTTTTAAACATTTTTCACAAGATTTCACAAAATAGGCCCTGTTTGATTTTTTTAAAAAGCTGACTTTAGCTTTAAGAAATAATGAAATTGGTTCTGCAGTAGGGTTTCATCATCATCTTATCTGATCATAAAGTTGCACCTGTTAACCGAAACCTTCTATTTCCATCTGCAGTTAAATAGTTGAGGCAGTTTAGTGCAAATTAAAAGTTTAAATGTAGGAAACAAGGTAATAGTAAACTAAAGGAAGCAATAGATTATGTGTAGTTTTATTTTAGACTGCTCTAATTTGAATGCATCAGAATGGGCTAAGGTTGTTAAATTATATTTTTATGAACTGAAAGGAAATTTATATCAATATATTTTCACTCAGTGTCATAATCTGCTTCCATTTTGAGCTTCATTAAATATAGTGTTTGGGTTTGGCAAAAACCAAAAGTACTTACCTTTTTTAGAAAGTAAAAGGACACAGGATGAAGCTCTGAATAGTGTTCATTTGTCATCTTTCAGCCGAAGGATCCAGGATCACATGACACAGACACACACTGCCATCAGCTCCAAGAACTTTTTTTTTGTTTCCAAATAGCAGTTCAGTTTTCAAGATCGTAAATCTATCAAATGTAAAGCTGCAATTCGGTGGACAGATCTGCAGTGAACATCAGTAGTGCCCTCTGCTGTAAAACGCACTTCCGCTTCAACATCCTCTAAACACACTTTCACTATGACACAATATGGCACACACACCAAACTTTAACATAAGAGTTTTTAAATTTATTTATTTGTTTGTTTGTTTGTTTAAAAAAAAAAAGTATTCTTTTTTTTCTCTCTCTTTCTCAGCGAAAGCATAATAATTATAATAATAATTCATCCCACTGTAAGAGTCAGAACACAACTTCAACTCTAGACCTCTCCACTCCACCCAATAGATTCAGTTCACAGTTCAGTCTATCAGTCACACCTGCACCCACTCATCACAGCTCCCCTTCATAAGCAGTCACCTTCCAGTTCACCGCTGTATGGTCTTGTTGTTCCTACCGTGCACCTTATCTGGCTCCTTACCTCTGTATACTCTAGTGATGCAAAGTCTGATTCATTGAAACAAACTGTCCAAAAGAACCAGTTTGTGGAAATGAACCGATTCATCAGTTCCTTACATCACTAAGCAGTGATGGTACTACATATTTATTTTCTTACAACTCAGTAACATGTTATATCAAAGAAACATTCAAATAAAGTCATTTGTGCCAATGCATATTGAAACATTCAAATAAAATAGCTGATTATTGCCTGTCATTCACTTAAGTTAATGGTGTTTGTGGTCACAGTTTAATTCGCGGTTCCTTTGTCGGATATGACTGACCAATATTGAGTAGCCTACATCATTGATAAGATTCCTAAATGTTTCGCACCTACAGCTCACTTTACAGACATGCATAAATATATGGATATGTTCTACATGTCTTAAGTATATAGAAAGAATAAACCAGTCTTTTAAACTCCTTGATTTCGCTTAACTTAACTTAAAATATAATCTGAATGCACAAACTATTGTAAAATTTGTTTATATCTCTCGACAAATGTTTTTGCAGGTTTTAATAAAATGTTATTTAATAACAGTAGTCATAGTAAGCATATTTCCAGTACGTGCCACAGGCTTGCATAGTATTTGCCAACTCACTTATCAGACTCATCTTTAATCCTCTGCAAACTTCGACAGTTGGTTGAACCGGCTCATTCGGGTCTTTTTGAGTCAGACGTGCTACTTCGGCTTGTGCTTCTTGCGTCAACAACCTGGAACTAAAGTTCGATTAATGAACCGGCTCGACCGGTTACTTCCTACGAACCGGATCAACAGAACGATTTGTTCAAGAACCAAACATCACTAGTATACTCACCTGGTACACTCATCTCTGAGATTTTCTTCAGTAATCTGTCTTCAGCCTTCACCAGTCATCTTCAGTCAATCAGCCCACTTGCACCAGTCAGCCCCAGCAACAAACAGGACTGTTTATCATTCTGCTACGTTCTGAGATCGTTCTATGCTCATAAGACTTACCTGCTTACTTCGCTTGATTCCTGAACGTTTATGTTAATGAGCATCCTGTTGAAGTTACCTGTTTTGTCTTCTTCTGTTGCTGACAAAAGACCAGACCAATATGCAGCGTGGATTAGATTCAAGTGACGTCAATCCCACATCAGATCCATTTGCCAATCTGGTGCAAGCGCTACGTCTATCAGTGCAACCACTCGTCACCACTTCTTCTACATCTGCCTCTGCCAATCTCATGGCCCGTCCAGCAACATTCACAGGCGAGGCGGAGGAGTGCAGGGGGTTTCTGTTACATTGCTCACTCTACTTTGAGATGCAATCTCAATGTTTCGCTACTGATCAAGCGAAAATCACGCTTATCTCCCTATTGTCCGGAAGAGCGTTACAGTGGGCAAAATCCATTTGGGAATTGAATAGTCCTGTTACCATCAACTTTCATCAACCTGTAGCGAATTAGCTCAAATGAGGGGAATATATAATTAATAATTAATCAGACTGGTTATGATCAATTATTACCTACACATTTTAAATCGCCCAAAAAGGGAATACATAGCCCATGTATTTGTATCTATATATAGACAATTAACTACAACGAATTATAATCAATTATGAATATACAGATAGGCTATAGATCAAATTTCAGAATTAATTTCACATTGAATCATCCGTTCGTCCACCGAACCGACCATACGATCTTCTTATCAACTCTCAAGAAGGATTATTCTTCTTATAAACTCTCAAGAAAAGTTATTCTTCTGGTCACGAAGAATAACTTTCTAAGATTACTAACTAAAGTATTCAGCAATATGAAGCTTGTAGCTTAAAGGAGAACTTGGTAACTTTTTTAACGTAATAAAACTGTCTAGAAATCATTTGGATGGTTAAACAACCTGTTCTGGTGATATTGGTGACTTTCCCCGCTCCCCCCAGCGTTCCCAGGCGGAAAACCAACCTTGCAACTTGGGGACTACCGTCCCGGCAAGATAGAAATTGGAAGTCTCGTGAGAAGCGAGAACGAGAATGAGAACGAGCGCGAAACACAAATTGCTTTACGCCAATTTAACATAAAAAAACACGCATGTATGATGTATTACCAGATTACCCACCTCGGTAGACATAGCTCCACACGATACAGTTGGCTTGCTCCGATCAAAACAAACGCACATGAGCAGCGGTAGAGAGGGGGAGGAGGCCGCCGCAAGTGAGTTTTTTACGACCGTGTTGTGAAATATACACCCTCCCACAGCTGTAGGGAAAACATGCGACAACATAAGGGAAAATCAGCGAAGAAGTGAGTAGAGTTCGCTAGAGTTACCGAGTTCTCCTTTAAGGTCACACATTTAAGAGACTTTGTTCGGTGAGCAGCAGACAGAGACAATCAAGCGTATAATGGGTTTTACTAAATGAAACTAGAAAAACATATGACTAACTGTTACATTTAAACAGAATATATATAAACAGTATATAAACAGAATAATGAAAGTAAAGAAAGAAAGAAAGAGCAGATCACAGAATATCACAAACGTTAACCTTTGAGAGCCAGCAAAGAATCAAATCACCTTAAAGGAGGGGCAGATCATCTTAAACGCATTTAAATCTCTATAGAAATAATACTTGCATGGATCTTTGGTGCTGAGCAAGAATGCGTGTTTGTGAGTGTCCGTCCACTGTGTGTGTCCGTGAGTTTGAAGCGTTGTTTCGGTTCTTCCGGAGCGCGTGTCGTTCGCGGGAAGTTCAAACGGTTTACTTGTAAGCAAAGTTGCCGGAAATTCAAGCTAAGTCCATTTCACTCGTAGATGGAAATGAATGAGCACGAGACTAAAACAAAGCTAGAAGCCGGAGATAAGACTAAGACAAAAAGCTAAGAAAACGGAGGTAAAACACAAAACAAAACTCGGAGAGAGGACAAACTTGGAGAGACGATGAGCCACCGTCATCGTCCTTTAAGGAAATCTTCGTCCACACCTTTTTTGGGTGAAATGACCAATAACACTCAGAAAACTTTGAGCGGGAGAGAGTCTCTTTGTCTCCTTCTGACAGCCTAATTTGCATGGTTTATGATGGTGTTAGAATTAAGAATGTTTGTGAATGTGTATTGGGGCATCTCGGAGAGGTCCCTCCATGCCCCCTGGACTTTTTGCTTGCTGTGAGAGGGGAGTTGAGGTGATTTACGATCTTTTTGAAGGTCACGAAAAAGTTTGGAGGTGTTTCTGTTTTATCTCTACCATGACACTAACGTGTCAATGGAGAAATTTGATCCAGACTCATTGGCGCTAGGACTGTGATTTACATGGAGTCCAATAGGTTAAAAGTTTTCTGAAATTTGGAATGAACAAGTCATCGTGATTTCGTCCAGGCGCTACAAACCATTTCAAGGAAGTGTTCGGCCAAACGTCCAGTTCACTCTCAGTGCATGATCAGCTGTATCGATTCCGTCAAGGGAGATACACCGTGGCAGATTATACCCTTCAGTTTCGTACCCTCGCTGCCACCAGGGGTTGGAACGAAACCGCCATTATCACTGCCTATCATCACGGTCTCAGTTCATCAATTCTTCAGCAGATGGCAATCTACAATGACATCACTGGTCTCAAAAACTTCATTCAGCACTCCATCCGGCTTTCCCAACGCCT
The DNA here is from genome assembly GCF_951802725.1 of Rutilus rutilus. NCBI lineage: Eukaryota > Metazoa > Chordata > Actinopteri > Cypriniformes > Leuciscidae > Rutilus > Rutilus rutilus. The sequence continues at coordinate 9,438,544 of NC_140226.1, read as the reverse complement.
CACTGCTTACACGCTTGATCAGCCCGCTCTGCATCCTCCATCCACCTCACAATCTGTAAAACCTCCGGCACCCTCCGGCAAGTCGACTCCTTCCATCTGTCAAATGTGGAGCGTCAATGGAGAATTGCTAACAGACTCAGCCTGTACTGTGGCACTGTAGGACACCTGCTACCATCCTGTCCAGTTCGTCCACCATGCCCAGCGTTAAGGAACTATCCAGTTACCTCTATCAATCCCACCATTGACAAGAACTGATGTCATATTAATTGCTCGTCGCTGTTCTGTTCCATTGAAAGCCCTCATAGATTCTGGATCAGCAGGACATTTCATCTCTCTCAACCTTCTAGGCAAACTTAGTCTACCCAAAAAACCCTGTTTTCAAGTTCTCCACATGCACTCGATCCTGGGAAAGCCGCTGGGCAGTGGTATTATCCGACACTGCACCCCCACCGTGACGCTCCGCGTCAGTCATCTGCATCACGAAAGGACTTTTCATGGTGCTGGAGGGCTCCACATATGAGGTCATCCTGGGTTGCCTGTGAATATTACAACACTCTCCATCGATCTGCTGGAATAGTAGTGAGATCCTGCTGTGGAGGGAACATTGCTTCATGAGCTGTCTGAAACCAGTCAAGAAAATATCTGTGAAACAACCCTTCTTTAAGAAAACCCTCTTGGGTTGGCAAACGCGCCCACGCGTTTTGCTGGATTTTCTTCACATTGTAGCACAATAAACTTAAATGACTCCGTCATTTATGGTCATACAGAAAAAAGAAATATGAAAAAGGAATCTGTGAGATGTCCACATACAATCAAATCAAAACATTGTGCTTTTGTAAAATAAAGAAAATAAACAGGGTGTGCTTTCTGCCTCTCCGTCTCACTGAACTTTTTTTTCTTGAGCACGTCTATAAACTGAAACAAAACTCAGCGAATACTTGTCACACATTTATGAGCCATATACCTTTATAAACATTTAAGTGTGTACTTTTAAATGATCGGATTCAAACTGAAAACAAATATTCTCTGCTTAAGTAATTTGTATAAAACCAACAAGATGTCCAGTTTCTCACGCGCTTGCTCATTATTTTTAATTTGACCACGCCCCCATGCGCAAAAAGAGATTGACATGCAAATCGCCCACGCCTCACACGAACGCGCACGTTACCTCAAAAACAAAGCACCAAACTTCACCAAAGTCTCTGCTTTTCGTCGAGTTTGGAAGACACGCCGTGAGCTTACATTGGATTTACCTCAGAAGAAGAAGAACGCGATTTGAAGACAAGAAAGATGTAAGGTAAGAAATTCTTAATTATTAGTTTGTTATTGTTGCATAAACTTCACATTATAGTTGAACTGTTGCTAGATATATGGTGAAAATTATAATATTTAGACCCGTGTTTACTGTTAAATACTGTGTTTGTGGATATCTGCTCAAACGTATATGTGGTAACCATAATGTTTCATATTTTGGAGCGCGCCGTGCGTTTGAATGTATCATATTTTGGAGCGCGCCGTGCGTTTGAATGTATCATATTTTGGAGCGCGCCGTGCGTTTGAATGTATCATATTTTGGAGCGCGCCGTGCGTTTGAATGTTTCATATTTTGGAGCGTGTCGTGCGTTTGAATGTTTCATATTTTGGAGCTTCATGTTTTTATTCCAATCTCATTTCATATCATCATAACTAATGGAAACTTTTGAAGTAACATATGATAATCAATATATTTTTCTCTAGCGTAGTTGTTACTGAAGTGATCCTTTTGCAAGATTTATAGGCTGCTATAGGTTATTGTTGTTATTATTATGCAGCACTGCGCATAGCCTATGCCTACAAGGCACAACAAACCTGGTGTTCATTATTGTTGGAAACATTTGTGAGTGTGTGTGTATTCTGTGAATTTGAAAGTTTCTCTTGATATCAGTATGTTCACAGGGTTTTTTTTACAGGGCCCAGATGCAACTGAGTCCTGCTGACTTCAACATTCACATGAGTCTCTGTACATGAACATGGTAAAGTGAAAATCAAACACCTTGGAAATGAAAGGTATGTACAATGTTTTTGGTACAATGGCACAAAGGTCTCTGTCTTTGGATCATTGTTTTCAGTAGTGTGCTTTTTGTCATTTGTTGTGTATATTTGGATTATGTTGTGTTGTAAATAAATCCAAACAATCAAAAAGCCATTCTTTTTTTAATCTCCTCATTCTTTGTGCAAGGTTGCTCAGAATGACAGGGCCTGATAGCTCCTAATAGAGCCATTAGGGGAGTGTCTTTGTCTTTCTCAGGTGTGAAAATCCATACATATTAATGATGTGATCACGCCTCTTTGCATAAAGCTTTCTTACACAAAACACGTCTTACAGTTTTTAAATCAACATATTGTCTTATCTGAATGAGCAGTCAGGATGATTTTCACATAGTTTTGAAGCAAATATTCTAGGCTACGTCATACTACGTCTACGTCATTCAAAAGTCTTGTGAAGAAATAATCAGTATGGGTTTCATGAGCTTATTTCAGTGACAATTGTTTTTTGTATTTTCACAAACCACGCATAAACGTCATTATCTCAAAACTACAAACTTTACACACGCTGCTGATATATTATTGAAGCAGAGTTTGTGCTAAATACAGTGTAATCAGACTTTAGCCATGAAAATGTCACAAGTAACAGAAATAAGCACAAATGTCAGAGCATGTCAGAACACCTCCAGGCCCAGAAAACACCTCAGACCCCAGAGGGTTAAGAAAACCCCCACTCTAGTACCTATCACTGTTAATTCCACTTTCATTGAGAGTCCTGAAACCTTCAATCCACAGGAGGTCCCCCTCGAGTACCTAGTTCCAGGATGTCTTCAGCAAACAGCTGGCAACCAAGATATCAACTCATCGGCCATGGGACTGTGGCATCGATTTGCTGCCTGTGGCTACCTTACCCAAAGGCAAAGTCTACCATTGTCCTTCCCGGAACAGAAGGCAATGGAGGAGTATATCGAGGAGGCTCTGGAGCAGGAGTTCATCCATCCATCAACTTCCCCTGCTACTTCAAGTTTCTTCTTTGTTGGGAAAAATGACGGAGGCTTGCGTCCCTGCATTGACTATCATACTCTCAACTCGCATGCCGTCAAATACCGATACCCTCTTCCTCTCGTCCAAGCAGCCCTGGAGCATCTATGTGGAGCTCGCATCTTCACTAAATTGGACCTGAGGAGCGCCTACAACCTCGTTTGAATATGTGAGGGTGACAAGTGGAAGAATGATTTTATCACAACATCAGGTCACTATGAGTACCTTGTCATGCAATATGGGCTGTCCAACTCACCCTCCATATTTCTAGGGTTTATGAACTAGGTGTTCCGGGAGTTCCTCCACCATTTCGGTATCGTTGTCTTCCGGAACCTGGCCGAACATCGTCACCCCATGACGCAGGTCCTCCAGAAGCTCCTTGACTTGACTTGAAGATTGAAAAATGCGAGTTCCCCCGAGACACCATTCACTTCATCAGATATGCCATCACTGCCCTGCCGCAAGCTGAGTCCCCCCTACATCGGCCTATTCACCGTCCAGAGGCAGATCAACAAAGTACCATTTGAACCTTCCACCTCATTACCGCATCTCACCATCATTCCATGTTTCCCTCCTCAAGCCCTTCACTAATCCTCTTGTCCCTTCTTCCCCAGGGTCTGGTGCTGACAATGTTCCTCCTCCTCCTCCTCCTCCTCCTCCTCCTCCTCCTCCTCCTCCTCCAGTGGAAGCTGAGATCAACACCATCCTGGACTCCCGACGGCGGGGAGGCCACCTAAAGTACCTCCTTGATTGGGAAAGTTATGGCCCAGAAGAACAATCATGGTTGCCTGCAACAAACAAAACTGTTTATCATTCAGCCAAGTTCTGAGATCGTTCTATTCTCATAAGACTTACCTGCTTACTAATTCCTCAACGCTTGTTAATAAACGTCCTGTTGTTGAAGTTATCTGCCTTGTCTTTTTCTGTTGCTGACACCCACATTATTTTTTATTGTTGTTCTTTTTATTTCCCTTTCTCAACAAAAGCATAATAATAATTTACCCCACATTATTGATTAGGGGTGTAACAATACCCTCATGTCATGATTCGATACATATCGCGATGCTGAACTCACAACACGATATTATTGCAATACTCAAGTAAAAGTAAGGTAAAGTAAAGTAAGTAAAGTAAAAGTAAGTAAAAGGTTAACAAAAAATGTACTGTTTATTAAAATGTCAAATTTGGTATTACATTGGGGGTGGAAATCAATATTCTTGGAATTGGTGCTCGTAACACAATGCACAAGACAATAGAGACACCAGAATAAAAATATTGATGAGTCTGAAGCTGAAAATACAAAATTATTTTAGGCGAATATCTGTCACTGACAAGATGTATTTAAAATAATGTAGGCCACTTTTTACTGGTAACAAGACATTTGGCATTATCAGGACCCACAGATATTCCCCCATTGCATTATTATACATTCACTTCATCATTACATATAGTAGTTTAATGTAGTACTGACACTAAAACTCTGTAAACTTGAATTTTTTACTCACACAGAAATGTTAATTTTGGGTGAACTACACACAATACATATTGTCACTATCCACGATACATATTGATGCACTTTTGTATTGCGATATATTGTGACACCTCTATTATTGATTATTATTAATTTTATTTCCCTTTTTCAGCAAAAGCATAATAATAATAATATTTATTATTATTTATTATTATTATTATTATTATTATTATAAATGGCAACATTTAAAGCAATGTATTGTTTTGTAAGAACTGCATGAACTATGTAAATTGAAGAAATTATTATTTCTGCCAAAGAAACTACTTTTTTTTTTTTTTTTTTTAGGGATGTTTACCTGGGTAAAGTGTTTTGCCTCATACCTAATAATGTCAGCATATTTCTGTCGATGTTACAGTAAATATCTATGAAAACCTACAGTATGTCTGAGAAGTCCTAACAAATAGAGCTTTTAATGCAGTTTATATGATCTCGATCTCTCTCTTTCTCTCTCTCTCTCTGTGTGTTTGTGTGTGTGAGATGAACTGGCGTGTAGTTTGAGGAAGTCAGTGGCACGCGTGGGGTGTGTCCAAAACACTCACGTCAGGAGTTCAGCTCACTCTCTCTTAGTTTGGATTCATATGAATTAAACGAACAGCGGACGAGAGATAGAGAGTGAGAGATAGCTGGACTGAACATCAGCTCATTCTCAGGTCTGATACGCATTTTCATTTTGATATTTGAATTAGAGATTAGGACAGTTTCTAACCTTGAAGTCACAGAGTAACATTTAAGAAGGAAGTTCAATAGGTGCTGATGTGTTCAAACTTCATTAGATGTTTCCATGTTCAGAATGAGATTCTATTTTAATGTTGGTTTTTAGCACCGAATCAGAAATATGACACTGTCTGAGCAGGTGAAGTGCATGTATATGGATGTTGTGGAGTGTTTGTTGTCATTATGATTCACAAATATTCAGCTGATGTCTTAAACAATGGTCAAAATATTCTGCCATTTGATTCAAACTAAATGTTTTAGTAGTAGTACTTCCTACATCTCTCTTTACCTCTGTTTCTTGTGAAGCACTTATTTCCTTTACAAATGCAAATGTGTGAATCTTTAACACCTTCGCAATTTCCAAACACATATTGTAACTTCTCTCAATACCACATGACAGGAAACCAGAGCTGTGGTTGATGGTTTTGATGAGTTTAAGAGAATTATAATAGAGGTAGTGTTTTTCAGGATTGGCTCTCATCTTCTAGTAGAAGACTCTGAGCAAATCTTAACCATGCTACATTTCACTTCCTATTTTCTTTCTATGATATTCTGAAAGTGGCCGTTGCTTCTGCTTGACATCTTGTCATTATTTTAACTTGTCATGTTGTCTTTCCTGTGACTCAGACATCATATGGCAGCACAGGAGTAAACTCGTTCATACATCAAAGACATGGAGCACGTCCAGGTAGGAAATGTTGCATTAGTCTCAACATGTTGAAATATAGTGTGTTTAGTCAAGAACGTCACGTCCTTTTACTACTCTTGTCTGTAATAAGAGATTTGTGTATGAAATGTGACCGAATATTGTTTAGAATAGATCAAATATATCACTAAACGCTTAATGTTTCAAATAAAACTACATTTAAGCTGTTTTTAAGACGGTTAAATCATTTTAATCATTATAATAATTATTTATATAATATAAAAAATATATATTTTTCATTTTAATAATGATGGTAATAATAATTCATCCCATATTATTATTATCATCCATTTTCCAAACAGCTTGTCCTAGGGTTTGGGTTGAAGTATTATTATAATCAATATTATTATTGTTGTAGTTTTTATTAATTTTAATGTGCCAAGTAAAATATATTTTAAGCTGTTTTTAAGATGGTTGAGCTTACTGTCATATACTTCTAGGATTTATATAATTCTGATAACTATAATTCTTTAATTCCAAATTTGAATTTCCTATATTATAATTATTAATCATTGATTTTCAAAATTGCCTTTTCTATGTAGGATTGAAGTGTTTTTATTATTAATAATAATAATAATAATAATAATAATTTGATTTAATAACTTTTCTTTGTTTTCAGATTCCCACTTTTTAATATATACAAAACTAAATAAAAAACTTAACAAAGCAGCCTACAACTAAACCCCAAATAACTGGCAAATAAATGGACATGAAGCTAAGAATACAAGAATTCATCTCTAGAATATTTTTTTTTCATGTTCTCATATTTTGTCACTCATTGATTTCCTCTGTTGCATCATAGTCGGGCCTGAGCTTGAATGTAGTATTTCTCTCTACAGAGCTGATAGTCAGTTGAGCCTGTGTAGAGATGTCGGGTGACACCAATACATTGTCATGGAAACCGCCTCCTCCCGGTCACCCGCATGTGTCCGCCGAGACGGGGAATAAATGCGGGGGGGCGGTGAAAATCCTCAAAGTGTGCTTCATAAGCAACAGCGCCAACCTGGGCAAGAACTTCAAACTGGTCAAATGTGAAAGTTCCTGGAATATCAGGGTGAGGAGATGAACGTGCATTTTTACACATTAATGATGAATGCAATATGAAGCGCATCTTTCTGTTGTCATAATGAGGGATCTGACGTGCGATTTTATTCTGCAGAGAATTATTAAGTCCATCCTGGACAGCGGACGACTTGGTCCCAACATCTTGTTCTTCGAATGCTACGGTCTGTTGCTCAAACACCTCAAATCAGACGAGGTTCACTGGCTGCACCCGAACCTCACCGTAGCAGAAGTGGAGCTGAAATATGAACAGCAGCACGTCGAGGCGGAGTGGAGGTTTGTGTGTGTGTGTGTGTGTGTGTGTGTGTGTGTGGAGGTGTGTGGAGGTGTGTGTGTCCCATACAGCAAAAAGTAAGGGTAATTATAAGGGTAATTACATTGTACTTACTCAAATAAGTACTGAGTAATATTAATTAACTACATTTACTTACTATACAGTTACAGTTAGGATTGGTTTAGGGTTAGTGACTCGTAATTATGCATAATTTACTATTATTACTATAGTAAGTACATGTAGACCCTAAAATAAAGTGTTGGTGTTTTTCTATTATTCAATTTAAAATAAATATAAATAGATATATTTTCATTAACTTTTAGTTATGAGATGTTTTGCCCATTTTAATATTTTCAATCTAAACATAGTATACACTACCTTTCAAAAGCTCCATTTATTTGATCCAAAATACAGTAGGAAGACTATTATTGTGAAATATTATTTACTGTTTTCTATTTGAATACATTTTAATATTTCATTTATTTCTGTGATGCAAAGCTGAATTTTCAGCATCATTATTTCCATCTTCAGTGTCACATGATCTTTCAGAAATCATTCTAATATGCAGATTTGATGCTCAAGAAACATTTATTATTATTATTAATGTTGAAAACAGTGCTGCTTAATATTTTTGTGGAAACCTTAATGCATTTTTTTCAGGATTCTTTGTTGAACAGCATTTATTTGAATAGAAATCTTTTGTAACATGTCTTTACTGTTACTTTTGGTCAGTTTTACGCATTTGCTGAATAAAAATATTAATTTCTTCAACAACAACAACAACTTGCTTTTCAATGGTAATTCATATATTTGAACTAAACCCTCAGTATAGTCCACTCTACAGATAAAGCATTGTCGGGATAATTTCAGTTTCGGTTACCCCGAAGTGATAAAATTCTGTATCAAAATGTTAAGGCCAGACAAGTAGTTTAAGGCTTGGTTTGTAGGGAATTACAAACCTGCGCACATACAGTATATTCAAATGCGCATAACTATAGAATTAATTCTTGATGCGCACGTGAGCGCCATCAGCGTTTCTCACAGGTTTTGCGTTTAAAGTCTTTGTAGAGAGAACAATGTCGTCTCAGCGGCCTCTAATTTAATAACTAATGATCGTTGCGACAGAAGCGAATCAATCAAAACTAACTTTAGCTGGAAAATATCTTTATTCAAGAACCGCTATAAAGCCCAAACAATCTCTGTTACCTTAAATGATCCGTTTGTTACTGTAAAGCCGCTTTGAAACAATCTACATTGTTAAAAGCGCTATATAAATGAAGATGACTTGACTTGACTATAGTCTTACAGTTCCGGAAATCAGTTCTTTATTTATATATATATATGTTACTAACTCTGTTTTTGTTCTTCTATCATGATCAGATATGATTTGAGGATCCGTTACATTCCTCCTGATTTCCTGGAGAAGTTAAAAGAAGACAAAACCACAATGCTCTACTTCTACCAGCAGGTCAGTACCTGTCACTTGGGGAGTGTTTCTTCAAAATTACCACGCCATATCCTAAATGAACACACTGAATAGTAAAGGAAACACCATTTGCACTGAAGCATCATGGACGTCTGATGTAGCACTTGAAGTGCTGCCAGATTGCGTGATGGTGTTTTGCACATCTATAAAGATGTTTGTTTGATGTTGTTGCGCAGGTTCGCAGTGACTACATGCAGCACAGTGCTAGGAGAGTTAGTGATGGGATGGCACTGCAGTTGGGCTGTCTGGAGATCAGGTAAGTTGAACATTTATTTCAAGTTGCTTTTTTATATTTTCAACTTTAGTGTGTAATGCTCTGCAAAGTTCCAAAGCACAAAGTCACTCCAAAGGGAGTTATTGTCTATATCAGTGCACACTGTTTCTGAACTCCCTGAAACGCCTCCATTGTAGTCTTGAGTTTGAACTATAAATGTCTAACTAGATGTCTAACTCTGCATAGCATGAAACACGCTGATGGCGTGAAGTCTGCGCGAAGGTATGAAAAACAGGAAGGACATCGTTTTGGGCAACCATTTTATGCTCGTACACCTTCCACAGACGATATATACACATTTAGACCACTTAACTTAGTGATTGCTATCAGTATCAGGATGTGAAGAGACTTTCAACCAGCATAACAAAATGATGTCTCGCAAGTGATGGAGTGATAACTTATTTTAATGAATCTGTTTGAGATTAAATTAAAGGCAGGGTAGTCCCAGGGTAAAACTGCAACTATGTGAAATGTGAAAAAGAATGTTTTTTTTGTTTTTTTTTTTACTTTCAAGCATGACAACCTATTCTCGTTGACCCCAAAAACAAAATCAAAACTTGTAAAAGGGCATGATATGACCCAATCTTGCTAGGAATCAACTGAAAAAAATGAATAATAATCAGAAATAATTCTAAGCTTTATTTGTATACAGCTTGAAGTGCTTTACATTAAACAGCTTTAGAATAAGTACCAAGCACTTCACATGAAAACAAGTAAAGAAAATACCATAATTAATATAACTTTAGATTTAACTTAACCCACTTTATAATGATGGTTATTATGGTAATTAAAACCAATTAATAAGGCAACGGCAACGCCAATGGGTTAGATTCCCAGGGAATGCAAGAACCGATAGAAATGTATATACCTTTGGATAAAAGCGTCTGCAAAATGCGTAATTAAAATGTAATAATAAAAGACAACATATTACATAGAATGCTGCAGAAAAGTCATTTTCATTTTTCTTCAATTCTAACAGGAGGTTTTATAAAGACATGAATGCCAGCGGCCTGGAGAAAAAATCCAACTTTGAACTGCTGGAGTAAGTAGTTTGTCTTGTGCTGTAAGATATTTTTACTCAAGGAAATGCACAGTGCATTGATGACATTTCTGCTCCCGTCAGGAAAGATGTCGGCCTGCAATTGTTCTTCCCTCAAGAATTAATCGGCAATATGAAGGTAAAAACATTTTCTTGACCTCTTTGAGAATTAGTCAGCAAAGCGATCCAAAACACACTAACAGCGTTTTGTGATTTTTGATTAATAATGATAAAATGTTGTTCATACATGTCTGGTGGGGAACAGCCGAAGCACCTGAGAAAGCTGATCCAGCAAACGTTTCAGCAGTTTGCGTTGCTGAAGGAGGAGCAGTGCATCATGAAGTTCTTTGAGACATTATCTGTCTTTTCCAGTTTTGACGAAGAGGTTTTTCCTTGTGAGCTGGTGGTAAGTTTTTTTTTTTTTAGTATAGTACAGCCATGTTTGATGGTAATGTCTGATGTGTGAGATTTAGTCTGAAATAGCATGAGAACTAGTTTTGGGTGGATGGATAAATTCAGTCCGAAATGTGTGAAGGTCATTGCATTAGATAACAATCTCGAGGCAAATGTTATTTGCAATTACACGCTGCAAAAATGTCACTTTTGCAATGGCTATGAAATTAGATGAATACTTTTAACTTTATTTTCAGCAGCATTTTTTTTTTTTTGACGTTTTAAACATAATAATCGTCTTTTGCTTAATGTTTTACTTGAAAAATGTGCTTGTGTTATCTTTCTGTAGCATAGATAACATGTCGCTTTGACATTTTGTTATCTTTTGCATCCATGACATTGATTCAAGTATGGTTTAAGTGACCAATGTAGATCAAGCAGTAATTGTGAAGCTGTAAATGCTGCAAATGTCTGATTGTTCTGTAGCAAGGATGGAGCGTCACTGTGGATCTGGTCATCAGCCCCAAAGGTATTCGGCAACGCACAGACAAAACCTCTGTGGTAAGAAGAACATCCCCTAACACGTCAATGTCACCGCTCAGCCTTTACTCTAAAAAAGAAGCAGTAGCCCATCAAAGCGAAAATCACCACTTCTATTTGTCAATTGACCACAAAGGAAAAAATGTACCTTCATAATCATTGGTGTCAAATAGAGTACCCCAAATACACTCGAGATGTCTACATATATTTGATCATGAGTTTTTGTTTCATTGAGATACTATTATAGTAATATTCATATTTTTTATTTTATTGTAATTTTAGTTGAAGTTTTAGAAACTTTGTTGTGTTTTTTATTAGTGTTTGTTTCATTTAAGTGTGTTATTTTAGTAACACGCTTAAACTTTAGCTTTAGCTCAAATTAAATAAAAAATAAAAAAACTTTTGCAACAAATTAGGTCGAAGAGGAAATATGAATTATATTAATAATTAATCATAACTTGTTAGCGACATCAAGATTACCTTGAATGTGGCTAAATTAATATTAAAATCAGTTAATCAGTTCGTCCAACGAACACTTTTTATTATTCATTAATTCTAAGAAAAGTGTATTTTTTTTATGGCCCTAGAAAAATCATTCTTTCTTAGCATGTACAGCGCTTAGAGCGTGTAACAAGACCAGAAATCGTTAAATTGACTTTGCTGCAAGCAGAGAATCAGAACCAAATATGTATTGTGCACAAGTTTTATTAACTAAATCACGAACACAACTAATCTAAACAAACACATACACACAACCACACATACATGGGTAAAATGGTAAGTGACAGAATGAAACTGGAAACGGACACAGGGAATGAAGCTATGGAAATATTAATTTAATTATGGAAAGAACCATCAACTTATTATTTTCAAAGCCTCGTTGAAGGGTTCACAGCTTATTACTAAACCTCGTTTAGTCAGTTAATTGTACGATATTTGCATTGCAGTTGAAGCAGTTTCGTAAAGTTCCTGATTTGATGGTTCCGCGAGTCGTTGAATTTGCAATCGATTTAATCTCCATTGAATGAAGAAGATATGATGAACTTGCATGGTTAGTCCGACTCCGTCATGGTCGAGGAAGTTGCTCATGTCTTGATGTGTTGGGCCTGCCGGCAAACTGGGTTTCCTGTCCCACACGCACAGCAACCAGCAGAAACAGGAAGAGAGAGGAGGAACTTGAGTGGATGCTTTTAACCTCTGAGAATGGCCTGTCCATCCTTAATAGGTTCCGAGGTGCAAACAATTATCAGTTACATCTGCGCAAAACCTACGGAACCTGCGTTAGCCTCTCAGTCACGAGAAGTCTGAAGGTTGGAGTGCCGCTCTGCTCTTGTGGCGGTGCCGACGTGAGCTTGCTTGAGCTGTGTTGGGCAAGGAGTCAGAAGCTTGTCCTTCGCAGTACTCCTTTGGTGAGTCCTGTTCAGGGAGCTGTCTTGCTTGTGCCAGCAGCTCCTGTACCTTTTGAGGCAGGCTTGTCCGGCGGTCCTTGTGCAGCCTCTGATTGACACTGTGTGAAGGATGTGAGGGAGGATTTTGTTGTCGATTGCGGTTGGTCATCCTGTGGTGTTTGCAGGTTGAGGGTGCTGTCTTCCATGGCTTCTCCCAGTGTCTTGGCTGGTACCTGGGCTGTTGCCATGGAGACAGTTCTGCGCTCGTACTGTGTTTGCTCTGTCCAGCTGTTGGTAGTGCCACAGCCAGAGCCAGAAAGGCTTGTACGTGTCGCCAAACTGTTACTCAAAATACCAATGGTTCTTCTCACAGGTTGTCACTGCGAGGGTAACAAGTAAAACTAAAATAAAACAATAAGATAAAATCACAAAGTGAAAGGAAGAAAGGAGGGTTTTACCTATATAGTTTTAGCTTGGAGATATGGCTAAGAAGGTGTCACTTGTGGGTGATGCTGGAGTAGACTCATAAACCTAGGTACAGGTAGCCTGTTAGCTAAGCTAGCAGGGACACACCAAACACCTCAAGGTCAAAAAGAAAGACAAACAATGGGACGTGTTCTAGTTCTACATGGGGCCTACAGTGTGTTTATCGGTAGCCGTTCTTCTTGCACTAGGCCTGGCACTAAGGAGTGAGGAGGGGTAGAGAAGAAACCGCAATAAGGGATACTAATAACCGATATAACTCATTTAGGAAACAACAGTTGCTAGAACTACTGTAATCCTATACAGAGAGGAAAGATGGTGATGGTAAAATAACTAAAATAAGGTCAAAGTAAAAAGTAGAAGGTCCTAAAAGGAAGGGTAAATGGACAAATTGATTTAATTGACCCTTCGCTAAACCCCGCCCTCCTTAGTTACTGTTGCTACGCCTGACAAGCTTTCGCGCCTGGTATGTCGATTACAGTATGAATGCACCGGTGTCAGACATTCCCAAGGAGATAATTAGTCATTTTTGGCGAACAGGTGAAATATCTGAGAGAGCAAGACAAAAGAGACTGCAGTATGCATTCGAGGGATATATCCACGACATAATATGCAACCGATTAGAGAATAATTTAATCAAAATTGAAGCTAAAGCCTATAGGTCCCAGCGCAAGCAGCAGCCGCCTCATACGCTGACCATTCAAATGGGAAACACACAAATTGAGGAACAGCTATGTTCATGCACAGCAGGGTGAGTGAAATTTGTTACGGTTGCCTAGTTACGGTTGCTAAGCCACGATTGGCCTGTGGCGGTTTTCGGGCGTGGCTTAGCGAAGGGTCAATTAAATTCTTTTAAATTAAATTCCAAATTTAATTAATAATTAAGTTTTCTGTGCGCAAACATCCGAAGCACACCCAGAAAGCTGCCCCTCAGACAGCGCGTGAATAGCATATTGAATCAAGTTCTCTTTCATGTCTTCTTGAGCTTGAATGGACACATTTAAAAAAAATGTCAAAATGCCGTATAGTCGGTTATTTCTTAAGTGAACGTAAACCGTTGAAAAGAAAACATGTATGTTGGATATATGCTCTTAAAGTGACAGCAGCCTAATAAACCTACTGCTGTCTTTGTCCTCAATGTTAATCTAACAACAAAAGACAAAGAGCACATCACTTACTGCTCTTGACTGGTTGAGCCCTGCTGGAGCAGCTCTAAATATTCACTGTGCTATTAAATTAAAGATAAAATATGACAGAGCAACAATATGAACAGTGAAAGTAACAGTAGCTCTTACAATACATTTTAACAGGCATAATTAGGCATGAAAATAACTGATGGAAAATCTATTTGCTAAGCCAACTAATTTGATTCATATGCGTTTGATTTCTATATCCAATATTTAAAAAAATTAAAATGTATGTTAACATGGCTTTCTTTGTGTCCTCATTAGCCGGTCTTACTAGCCTCATTTGCGCAAATTCGCAGTATTAAATACACCCTTCAGGAAGACGGAAAGACACTTCTACATATATCTATAGACGGAGCTAAACAGGTAAATGCATCTAAATGTGTCTAAACATATTTGCTTGAAATTAATGCTTGATTGATCTGTTTACCTTCCTTGACTTTCTTATGAAGATTAAAATAATGCACATTGAAAGATTTGGCCTTTCTGTTTTGTCTTTTTCAGCCTTTGTCCATCAGCACAGCATCTCTGGCCATCGCAGAGAACATGGTGGATTTAATTGATGGCTACTGTCGTTTGGAGCATGGAAACGAGGCGACTTTAATAGTGCAGCCTAATAAAGGTGCATATGTGTTATTATTTCATGTTACCAGGGCATGAAGCCAACATCATCATCTATCTCAAATTAGTATCCATTAATGAAACCAATGGAAATAGTTCCTCTGCTTCAACAGTTTTTGACTCGCCTCGCCTCGCATTACCATCGCTAGTGTAAAACACATACGCTAAAAAAACACATGCTGTGTTTGCCACCATATGAATAACAAACTACCGTTTGTGTTTACCAGACAGAGATGCTCGAATCTCTCTACCTCCTTTACCCAACAGGTGAGCAGTGATGTTTCGCTTTTTCTGTACTTTGTCCTATATAATTTAATTTGATAGTTTTCTAGCTGATTCTGTCTGATTGATCCTGTCTAATCTCTAATCTTTATAATGGTGTGTGTATATATATATATATATATATATATGTGGTGTGTATGTGTGTGTGTGTGTGTGTGTGTATATATATATATATATATATATATATATATATAAATGTAAATAAATAAATTATGATTCTGTCTCATTGATCCTGTCTAATTTTCAAATTTTCTATTGCAAAGCAGTATGGAAAACACCAGATCTGACACGGAAAGTAAAAGTATGTGAAACAAAATATATATACTGCTTATATCCGCTTTTTATAAAAGATTGTTTGATAAATACAGTTTTTTGTTTCATGAAAAAAACATTTTTTTCCCACAGATTCAGATATTTATTCAGAGATACCAGAAAATAAACCAGTTGCATGTAAGAACAAAAATATATTTTAAGGGATTGATTAATTGTTTTTTTAATTATTATTTATTTATTTGACATCTTTAACTCAATCCCCTTATATTCCAGCAGGTAAATTCAGCCTCTCACGGAACGATGTTGTGCTCGGTCGGATTCTGGGTGAAGGTTTCTTTGGTGAGGTTCATGATGGGATTTATAAAAGCAAGGTCAGTGCATCGGTCACACACCTACAGGCCAAAATATACAGCGGATCACAAGGATTTAGTAGAAATCGCTAGAAACCTATTCAAGTTCAGCTTTCTGGACAGGAACCTCACAAATCTTGTGTCTTCTTTTAGACAGGGGAGCGAGTGAATGTAGCTGTAAAGACATGCAAGGACTGCACAGCTGATGTGAAGGAGAAGTTCATGAGTGAAGCTTGTAAGTTGTCATAAAATGGATAATTCCGGTCCCTGAATATGATTAGCTGAGCTGCATTTAAACCTGTTGTAAATTACTCTACAAACATACACCTGTGACCGCATTACATCAGTATTACTGCACCACTGCGTCTGTGTGTTGCTTGGAAACCATTCCGCTTCTGAGGAACTACATAACTTGGCGGTTCTTAATTTACTGTAATCCATCTGGGCTTATTTTATCTTCCACCTGTAGAATCAAATTGATGCCTAACAATAAAACCCTTCAAATATTGTCATCATGCAGTGATCATGAAGAAACTGGACCATCCACACATTGTGAGACTCATAGGAATTATCGAAGAGGATCCGGTCTGGATTGTCATGGAGCTTTACCAGTATGGAGAGGTGAGATTCATTTATTACGGTTTGCTCATTTACAGGAAAATAGTCAAGTCACCTTTATTCAGTTTCACATCAATAAACAGGAAAATAACTGAATTAATGATGCAAACTTGTTCAAATATGAGACAGATTTAAATTCTGCACTCTTAGAAAAGAAGGTTCTCTATAGAACATGTACACAGTTCTGTCAGACGCTTCATATATATAACCTTTTATAGGACCATATTATGCATTTATAGGACCAAGTCCATGTTCTAAAGTGCACGGTGCAAGTTTAACGACAGGAAAAATGGTCGGCGTGCATGGTCTAAAAGGGTTGTCCATATTCTCATAATGAGTAATGGGTGTGTTTTGGGCGTAACGTGCAATAAACCAATCAGAGTCTCATCTCGCATTCCCTTTAAAAGCCAGTTACGCTCGCGCCATGGCGGATTCGCTATTTACATGGCAGGATTTACAAGCGGAAAAACTGAACGCTTCTCTAGCGAGGAAACGGATCTGCTCGCGCGTGAGAAGCAAGCAAGCAAGCAAGCAAGCAAGCAAGCAAGCAAGCAGACTATCCACGGGACAAAGTGTACGTGTGTTGTGGACCCGCCTATAGGCGCATATTAATAACGCGCTCTTTAAATAACAAAAAAAAATAGTGTGCCATTGACTTTAGACCAGGTTTCAGTTGTTCAATGGCGCAGTCTATTTCAGTTGCCTCAAAACAGCAAAGCGCCAACAATGCGCTAGAACACATCTCGTTTTCAGACCAGCACGTCCATGGGCGCACAAATGGGCATTTTCTATTTAAACAACATGGTGCAGGACGTGAAAATGACAACTGTGTCAGGCTGAAACTAGCAAAAAATACTTGCGCTGCATTGCGCCTTGTGTATGATAGGGCCCTTTGAATTAAGCCGCTCATAAACATACTTTATCACTGGAAAAATTTGAAATAACCCATTTAACATGAAAGTATTATGCAATCTTTTAAGATATTTCTTCTTATTGTTACGACCCCTTGGCTCAAGGAGTAGCAACATGAATGGGGAGGCCAAACACGTAATCAAATTTGAAACAAGAAGTATTTAATCAAGAAAACAGACATAACTACATCAAACAAAAAGTAAAATATAAAGATGCAAAACACAACAACATCAAGCCTTGGACTGGAGAGGGTGAGAAAGCCAGCATGACAACCGCAGCGACCAAACCCCAAGCTTTTGACTCCCGAGGGTGAGAAAGCCAGCATCTTATAAGCAGCATGGTTAATCACCGTCAATTCTCCACACCTGGGTCACAGCATTTAACCTGAAGACACAGAAGTGTTACCCAGAAACACCTGCTGGACAAAATAAAGTACCACATCCCCTTGGATCGTCACATTGTATAGAACCTTATATAAAACCTTTTTGGCATAAAGGGTTTCTTAAACCCAACGCATCACGCGGATGAACTCAAAACCTCACGTAAGACGATAGGAGTGTCACCAAACCGAGAATAAACCAGATTGAAGTGACAGAACCCTGACAACAATAGAATTGTTAAATCACACAAAATTACTCATTAAGGGAATAGGATTGTTTTCCAGTGTATTGACTATTATATCTGTTAACAATCACTCCAATGTCACAATATAGGGTAAATCTGGCACTGCTCATAACTACATTATGCAATATTGTTGATCAGGCTTTAATATCATCCTGTTTTTTCTGTGATTTCTTCAGCTAGGAAATTACCTGACGGAGAACCAGCAGAAACTAACCAATATCACCCTGATCCTGTACAGCGTGCAGATCAGTAAAGCCCTGGCTTACCTAGAGGGTGTTAACATGGTACACAGGTACGCCGATACACTTTCTGACCTGTGTGTCCCAAATTAAACATCTCTTTGCTTAAATATATTATGCTATTATTGTGAACATTAATTTGTACCTAGTTAGTTTGAAATGTGGGGCATTTGTTGGTTATAGTTTTTTTGGGGTGATATTTACTTTTTGATTTTTTTTTTACCAATTCTTTAAAATATTTCTCTTCTACTTACCAAGGCTGCATGTATTTGATAAAAAACACAGTAAAGACCATAATACTGTCATATAATATTACAATTTAAAATAACTGTTTTCTATTGGACTATATTTTAAAATGTAATTTGTTCCTGTGATGAAAAGCTGAATTTTCAGTATCATTACTAATGATGATGATGATGATGATGATGATGATAACTTTATTGTCAAAGTCTGAAAAATGGTCTTGCGTTACAGTGTTCATTCACAAATACAAAACCATACTACATAAACAAAACCTTTACTATCACAATTTTTTTATGTATCTTATTAAACTTTAATACAGTTGAACACAGTCATCAGTATCACATGATCCTTCATAAATCATTCTTATTTGATGATTTGGCGCTAAAAAACATTTTTTGTTGTTTATAAAATCACTGTTGAAAACAGTTTTGCTGTTTAATATTTTTGTAGAAGCTGTGATTCTTTTTTTTTTTAAGGATTATTTGATGAATAGAAAGTTCAACAGAGCAGCATATATTTAAAATAGAAATATTTGTAACATTTGAAATGTCTTTGCTGTCACTTTTGATCCATTTAATGCATCCCCGCTGAATAAAGGTATTAATTTATGAATTATTAAAAAAGTGTAACTTTTAAGACACAAAATCAGGACTTGATTTCTCACACCTCACACGTGCATTAAAAATTAAACAGCGTTTTATTGTACGTGTTTTCACATCGCCTTTTGATAATCATCTATATAGTGTCTCATGCATGTGGTTGTACAAAGCCTATGTTAGTGGTGCATAGATAATCAAGTTACTCAGTTCACTGTTTTCCCATCAGAGACATTGCTGTGAGAAACGTGCTGGTTGCCAAACCAGACTGTGTGAAGCTGGGAGACTTTGGCTTGTCCAGATACATAGAAGAGGAAGAGTATTACAAAGGCAAGCTCTGACTAGATGTCACAGATCTCTCTGTTTTAATCTAACTCTAATATAGCAGTTTCATTTAACTCTCGTTTCTTATGCCGAATGCAGTAAAATGACACTTTGTTCTCTCTCCGAAGCCTCCGTGACTCGATTACCTATCAAATGGATGGCGCCAGAGTCCATCAACTTCAGACGGTTTACCTCAGCCAGTGACGTCTGGATGTTTGGTTAGTGACTTTTGAAGAGTGACGTAGCGTTAGTGAGATGAATGCGTTTAAGGATGCACGACGTGTTGTGTCACGTCTGCAAAGCGCAATGCAGACTTTTCAAAGCTGAATCACTGTTTTGATCATATTAGGCAATAAATCAATGTAATCATCAGGATTTTTCAAGCCATCGTCATGGTGTAAATCCCTATTTCCTCTTGTTATTCTTGCTGGTTTAATGTTGACTCTTGTGACGAACCAAACTTTTCACAATCAAAGTTATGCAATGAACATCTGAAGCAGTTTCCTGATTCTTGGCGGCTTCCTGCGCTTCTCCTTTTAGCTGTGTGCATGTGGGAGATCATGAGTGGAGGCCAGCAGCCGTTCTTCTGGCTGGAGAACAAGGATGTGATAAACCAGCTGGAGCAGGGCGTCCGTCTACCTAAACCCGAGAGGTGCCCGCCAACCCTCTACTCCCTCATGACCCACTGCTGGGCCTACATCCCCCGTGAGAGACCCAGCTTCGCTGAGCTAGTGTGCAAACTGAGGTACGACACTGATAGTCATCAAACGCCTAATAAAAATAATACAAACTGACCAACACTTACAGTGAGTGGATATTGAGGGAAAAATTAATATTAAATAAAATGATATATTTAAATTATTGTAAATAAATATTAAATTTGTAAATAATAATACACATTCAAAACAATTATATATAAAAATATATAAAAAAGACCCAGCTTCACTGATCTAGTGTGCAAGCTGAGTTGCAACACCGCTGGCCGGCCTGCCCCAGTCGTCAAAGACCTGTAGGGTTGTCAGTTTGAACCCTGAACAGAGTCAAATGTACACATTTCAGAGCTCAAAACGGGTCTAATTCTAACCCAAATAAAACTGTAAAAAAAAAAAAAAAAAATTAATGTGATTTTTTTTTTTTTTTTTTTTTTTTTACAAGTATATAATATAATATAATATAATAAATATAATATAATAAAACACACACATATATATATATATATATATATATATATAATAATAATAATAATAATAATAATAATAATAATACAATTGAAATGCAAGCACTAATAAAATAAAATAAAATTATAAACTAATTTGTTTCAAATAAATGTAAAAAATGTATGTATATATACTGTGTGTGTGTGTGTGTGTGTATGTATATGTATATGTATATCTATATCTATATATATATATGTAACGTTACATTATATGATCACGCTCTTATTTATGCAAATGCTTTTAAACCATTCAAGCCCGGCAAGACAAAAGAGAACACTCTGTCTGTGAATGTCCTGACACACACACAATGCACAGAAAGACGAGCGCCAGTATCGTGTGCACAGACTTGCCAGAATCGAGTTCTCTTTCGCACTTAAACTAACAATAATACACACATTTATGCCAAAATGTCAGTCTTGAACGTAAAGAGTTGTGAGAAAATGAGACACGTGTGAGACATGTGCAGCAGCGGCAGGACTTAAAGTGACAGCAGCCACTAATGCTGTCTGCCATTAATGTTAATCAAAGAACAGAAGTAACCAGGGCCCAAAATTAGCACTCGCCAATCGCACAAATGTGAGTAAAAATCCGCGTTGCAGAGTATATGAAACCGTTCATTCTAACAATGCAATGTTGTAACAACATGAACAAACGTGAACGATATAAGTAATAATAAAATATATAAAAATTTTATAAAAATATTAAACATTATAAAATTAAAATGTTAAAACTTATATTAAAAATTAAAAGAAACATGTAAATCATACTAACACTGTAAGTGGTCGGGAAAATAAAATATACGAAAATTGAAATATATAATAATAATAAAATAATAATAAAAAATTTAATATATTACAAATAAAATAAAAAATATATAAATACGTATTAAAAATGATAAAATAAAAAATTTAATAATAATATATAATAGGAGTAAAAATGATACAAACTGTAACATCAAGCGTTTTCTGTTTGCTTCCCACAGCAATGTTCATAAAATAGAGAAGGAAATGGAGGTGGATGAGCTGAGAGCCAGAACCCGCTCCATAAGCATAAAGCCATCTCATGACGCTCCTCCGAAGGTGTCTGTCTTTTCACTCTCTGTTTCTCTCATACGGTTATTCTTGTACTATTTAACACACTATTTATCATATAATATATTTTTTTCTGTTCCTCTCCATTCTTGTTTTATGAAAAGCCATCAAGATTGAAACCATCTGGTTTCAACACTCTCAATCCACATCAACATTGGCAGGTGATTGTTCCTCCTATAATGTCTGTAGTTGCTTTAACTGCACAAAACGCAGCCATTTGCATTGTAATGTTTGAAATGCAGGTCCATAGGTCTCATTTCATTCTCATAGACGGCAATAAATGAAATGAAGAGTCTTTTGCTCCTCTAGTGTTTCAGAAGAGATCTCCTCATAGTCTCATATTCTGAGATCTCAATATGAACTCAAACTCAAATTCTCCCTCAATTTATAGCTTTATTTGTATATATTTCAAAGAAATTTTGAGAGAAACATCTGAGACAATGTTAACACTGAAATAAAACACAACTTAGAGATTCATTACGTCTCCTGAGCAATGAAAGAGAAACTCCTGAGCAATATACCTGTGTTTTACCCTGTGGCTGATGCATTTAAAATTGGTAGACTAACTATAAACTATGAACAGCTTTATGTTGGTCACATTTATCTAGGTCAATTCACACCATTTCCAGTACGTGTGGTTTTGGCCTACTTTTCTGCCTGTGTGCTTGAAACCGCCATGTTATGCATGTCATTGTGTGAAAATGTTTTAGCGTGTGGTTTAGTTTTGCTTGTGTGTGTGTTCTTGCTCATGCGACCAACTTTCCAGCTGCCTGAGTCTCTGCGCATTAGCTCGCCTGTCCTCTCCAGCCCGCCAGGCTGGCGTTTCGCACTCACGCTGACCCTGCCGCTGTCCCCTCGCCGTGGCAGTATGGGGGTAAGAGCGCCACCTGCCTTCAGTACTGCAAACATGCTGCTCCTGTGTGTCCTAGATCATCTCACTGCAAACAATGATTCTGTTACTCAGTATTTTTGTCTTGTTTTGCTGTACAATTATCCTTACATTTACTTGAGAAGCAAAATAACATCAGATATTGCGTCTTGTTTTCTAAAAATGTATGTTACTGGAAGAATGTTCATAACTTTGAGAGAACGTTAGCTGAAGTTCTCAGAACGTTCCCTTTTAGCTGGGTTTAAAATAAACTTTAAAATAACATTTTAGTTTTTTGACCCCATTGGCAGACAATTCTTCTTCTTTTAAGCTTAAACTCATTTAATATTGATATCTTTTTACAGAGTTTTAGATATCTGTACTGGAAAACAAGACAAAAATACTGCGTAAGGAAATCAAATTTTGCAGTGTTGCTAGAAGATAAAAAAAAAAAGCCAATTAAATGCTCAGACCAACAAACACTGCGCAATAACCTAAAGGACTCCATGAGATTGCTTGATAGCTACAGTTTTATTTCCTGTGTTGATTTTTATTTCCTATTAAAACAGGAAATTCAGCCGGGGAAAAAATCTTCCTATTTATGTAACAAACTGCCTTTAGTTGATGTCACAGCCTTGCATAAACACCCAAGACAGCTTGTGCCATAGACTCAAAAGGAGACTTTCACAATGAATCAATTTTAGCCTCTTCCTTTGTGACCTACTTATGGTCGAGAAAGGAAATAAAGTATGAATGTTACCGCAACAGAAGACACAGAAGACCTATGATTGCTTCATGCTGATGCTAGTCGGAAGCAGGTGGTATTTATAACTCACTCAGAGGGGACATTCCTATTCAGCATTTGATTGGACTTCATTTGCATTTATATGTATGCATTTGGCACATATTGCATTGTATTTAAGATATATATATGCCAGGACTTTGGCATTGCTAGTTCTATGAACTGTTTGAGCTACAGGAATGCTTATTGACAAAAATTGGTATAGTCCAAGAGAGTGCTATTTTAGAATTGTTTATATACTACAGGGTGGGCCATTTATATGGATACACCGTAATAACATGGGAATGGTTGGTGATATTAAAGTCCTGTTTGTGGCACATTAGTATATGTGATGGTCACCACCCATCTTGAGGAGTTTGCCCCCTCACATATACTAATGTGCCACAAACAGGACTTTAATATCACCAACCATTCCCATGTTATTACGGTGTATCCATATAAATGGCCCACCCTGTATTATAGTGTTTATTGATATTTTGACAATTTTTATTTTTATTTTTTATTTTTATTAATTCTCTTTTGTCATTTTTTAGTATATTTATTTCAGTAGTAATAATGTTTGTACTTTAATAAAAAAAGTTATAAAAAAAAATGTAATAAAAAAAAGTTATTTATTAAATAAATTGTTTAATACATTTTATTTTAGTTAGTTGCCTAATTTCCAATTTTTAGGTTTTCAAGCTTTTTTTATGTCATATTTATATTATTTTATTTCAGCTTTATTTTAATTACTGAAAACTGTTTTTGATGATATTAATAATTTAAAAAATATGTAATAATATTTTTAGTACTTTAATATTAGTTTTTGGTTTTAGTCAACGAAAACAGCACTGGTGCAAGAAGACATTTTTGAAAGACTATCTATAAATCTATAGACTAATCTACAAATGCATAATTTCGACATTTTGAGTGCTATTAGCATATTGATGGACTTAATGATAACAGACATGGAATAAAAGCTGCATTACTGAGTGAGTGTGTGTGTGTGTGTGTGTGTGTGTGTGTGTGTGTTTGTGAAGGACCGTGGTTTTCCTGAGCCCAGCAGTAAGGAAGACGCCCAGCGGCTGTGGGAACTGGACAGGCAGCGTGTGCAGGAAACTTTAAGGAGGCAGAAACAGGAAATGGTGGAGGACAACAAGTGGCTGGAGAAAGAAGAGAAGCTTCTGGTAAGTCATCAATAGTGTCTCTCGTCAGAGCCGTCCCAGCTAACAGGGAACCTTCTCAAAACTTTGGCTGATGTCCTGGCAAGGTTCTCTCAAAGTTATGAACATATGTTCTTCCAGTAACGTTAATAGAAAGCCATCTGGTCTTTAAAGGGCACCTATTATGCAAAATTCAATTTTACAGTGTGTTTGAACATAAATGTGTGTGGCCAGTGTGCATCAGTGTACACAACCACCCTGTAATGATCAAAATCCACCCAGTGCTTTTTTTTTTAATCCCCATAAATCATAAGCAGTGTCTCAGAACAACCCGTTCTCAGATTCGGGGCAATGTGACGTACTTTTACACAAGTCACTGTTGACTGACACTGCATTTTTAGCGTAGACCCGCCCTGAGTGAGCTAAACACACAGTCCAACATTGTTTCGACACCGGAACAGCTGTAGAGAAGAATGTCTTCTAAGCGATTGAGGTGTTTTGTTATAAGATATAAGAATGAACATAGCAGTCTTCATTTACTCTCGTTGTTACTCAAAGGATGGATCAGTACCAACTGTTCGCGATCCAGCTTACAGTTAACGTTACTGATGATCAGTGATCATGTCAGCAATGAAAGAGAGAGCACAGTTGTAACAAGTGTTTTGTGTAATTCACGCCAGTTTGTTGATGATAATGAAAGGGAGAGAGAGTTTATGGATAAGACTTTAATGCGCACTTCTTATACGGTGTTTATTCAGCTCTTACAGTGATTTTCTGGAGTAAAACTGATGCTTCATCTTTTGTGTGATCTGATGTACAATAAACTTCATTGAACTCATCATTATATTTTTGGCCATCATTCGGACGCTACAGCAGACTTGTATTAATAGTGGATAAAAGCAGATGACAAATAAGTTATAACTGTAATTAAACTAAAACTATACCTGTTCTATCTCCATACAACATATATTCTCGGACTCTGTTGGCATTATTGTCCGACTTGAAATGAACACCGCTACTGAGAGTTTCTGTTGTGATATTATCATTCTGTGAGATGAGATTGAGATATGTTTTAAAACATAAAAAAAATCCGGACGTTTTTAACGCTCACAGAACATTCAGAAATAACGTTTTCATGTGAACGTTAGCAAAACGTTAGTTTTTTCTCTCTTAATCTTGTTTACATGTTCTTGATATTATGCACCATTAATAATTATTCAGAAGAAAACAATATTAGTATTTCTAATATTTCATCAAAGTTTTAACGTCATGTTCCGCCACTGAAACGTCTTTCCTTTTTGATTGACGTTTCTGTTCTGCATTTCTGTGCTATATTTTGTCTCGTTTCACTTGAAATACATACATTATGAATGTTAATCAGGTTGAACAGCCTTTCATGTTAACTTTTAACTTCATGTTTCTCCGTTTCTTTTTCAGGATCCGTTTGCCAATGATGACACAAAGGCGAAAGTGGTAATATATAAGTCTCTTTTATACTGTCTTCGTCACATCATGACTGTTGTCTTCTGCTGTTATACACTGCTAACATATTCTTCTTTATTTTAGATGTCAGAAAACGAGACAAGCCACGGTCAGTTCATTTTAACACACAATTACATATATTAAGCAGAGATTATGGAGCAGTCGTCATTAAAACCTGTTTGAAGTGTTCTGAAGTAATACGATAGCCTTGAGTGATGAACAGCAAATTTAAGTTGCATCATGGACATGATTCGAAAAGGTTAAATGGTCCTGAAAAAATTGTCGCACTCAAAAATGACTGCATTGGAGATTAATTTCATCTAGTGAAAACATTTGGTACTGCGCGTCTGCGCCCAAACAAAATCTCACTGAAAGCTCAACTTGTTTAGATTTATGGCTTTGATTTTCTCAGAGTTTTAGAGTAAAACGTGATTTGGAAATATGGATATATATATGGAGACAGAATATATATGCAATTTAAAAAGTATTTTTGTGCATTTTTCATAATACTATACTTACTATTCTATAACTTTCTTTAGTTTCACTTTTTTTTATTACTTTTTTTCACTTCAGCAATTATCTACCTAATCTGTCTTCTTTAAAAAGAGACCAAATTTAAGTCTGTGCTCCAAAGCATTCAAGATTTACAAGAGTTTAGGTTGGAAATTTATTTTCAGGTCTAAAAATCTGTATGACATATTACATAATAATGGCTGGCTATAGTGGATGAATTTAAACATTAAAGCTTTTACATTACACATGTTTTTCTCCTTAATGGCAGCTTCAAAGATTTGCAATACTGGATATGCATTTTGTAGCCTATTTTATCTCCAACGACACTGGCCAAATTAGAGCTTTTATCATCCATTATAGTATTAATGTAATCCATAAGTTTACACAAAGCACTGTAACATGATAGATATTCAGAAGTTGCAATAGCCTAACTATTAGGATATCCACTCTGACGGAGTTAGTTGAGTTTAAAAACTAGCTCTCTTTTTGTCTGTTTTTATCCGTCATGTAATTTCCCATTTATGTAATGCCATTCCATTTTATGTATATTATTATTTATATTCTAATAGCTAAGATAAACATTCTCATCAATAAAAATGAAAGAAAAGACAGGGTCACATGACTAATAACGCCTCAGTCAAGTCAAATAAATGTTTATTCATTATAATTGCTTTTCATAATTGTCTAAAACACTCAACAACATCGGAGATAATAAGTTTAACTGTAGGCTGTACACTCAATTTCAAAATATTTAGAAGGAAAAGATAGATACCTAGATAGAGATTAAATGCTCTCTTGATAACTTGATAGCGCTATTTTTCATGCAAAGTAATGTAGGCTAATTAAAAAGCTATATCGTTTGTTTTCAACTTTTAATAATTATTTGTAGAGCATTCAACGCTATATGAATATATATAAAATGTCTTTATTCATTAGAATGGTGATCTATCTCTAGGGATTTAATTTGCATAAAAAATATAATTGTTTTCATTTCATTAATATTATTACCTGACATTATCCCCAACAGTTTTGTTGGACATTGGGATGTTTTAAACAAATAATAATAATAATACATAGGTTATACATCATTCAAAACACTATGCCCTCATTGCTTAAATACATTTTAAATACTCTATAGCTAGTAGTGTCTAATGAAACAACCATTTGTGCAAAACCAATGTTACTCACATATGGAGCAGAAACAACAATTAAAATTAATTAACCTCTGCCTCCGTTTTTATGCCTTCCCGCTTGGGTATCTCCAGCGCTGGAAAGCTTTTCTAATATTATCACGGGTCCTAAAGCTGTCTTCATTTCAAGAAAGAGAGATGGCAGAGAGACATTACAAAAGAGAAAGTGTCAGAGGAATATCACTGGAAAAAGAAGGGTGATGATCTGCCTGATCATCACCCTTCTTTTTCCAGTGATATTCCTCTGACACTTTCTCTTTTGTAATGTCTCTCTGCCATCTCTCTTTCTTCAAATCTCCCTCTTGCTCACTGTCTCTCCTCCCCCATCATGACTGGCACTAGAGCTGCTCCTGTAAGTGTTGTGCGCCAATCAGCAGTAGGGGGCGTGCCAGTCATGATGGGGAAGGAGAGAGAGTGAGACAATCAGCATTAGGGGGCGTGTCTCTTGTGATGGGGGAGGAGAGAGAGCCAATCAGCAGTAGGGGGCGTGCCAGTCATGATGGGGGAGGAGAGTGAGCCAATCAGCATTAGGGGGCGTGTCTCTTGTGATGGGGGAGGAGAGAGAGTGAGCCAATCAGCATTAGGGTGTGTGCCAGTCATGATGGGGGAGGAGAGAGAGTGAGCCAATCAGCATTAGGGGGCGTGTCTCTTGTGATGGGGCAGGAGATAGAGTGAGCCAATCAGCATTAGGGGGCGTGTCACTCATGATGAGGGAGGCGAGCGAGTGAGCCAATCAGTATTAGGGGGAGTGTCACTCATGATGGGGGAGAAGAGAGAGTGAGCCAATCAGCATTAGGGGGCGTGTCACTCTGTGAATGGAACTGTATAAGGACTCATATACAAGATGACGACCATGTTTTGCTGCTGTCTGAATGTGGTCGATTTCAGTTTGTTTTTCTTGTAATATTGATATTTTATTTTATTCAGAACAAGATTTTGAATAGTTTTTCATTTCAGTTTTAGTTAACAATGACAACACTGTTTTCGATGCACCTCTGGCCTGACGTGATTAAATATTAATTATTAAAGGAATAGATCAGAAATATTTCAGTAGCCAATACTTATACTGTCACAATCTCAATGATAACTTATAGGATCCATAGTAAAGCTTCTTCTGTTGTCACACTTTTGTTTTTTCTCTGTTTGGCTCTCAGATAATTCCCAGGGTCCCCCAGAGAAGCCCCCGCGGGTGTCCGCTCAGGTAATTGCAGTCTTAATGCGGTTAGGACGGGGTTGAAGGGCAGAAGAGACTTCTGATCTCTTTTTGAAGCCGCTGAGTAAAGGCGTCAGCCGTCCTTTGGAAGTCTGCAGACGAGCAGATGGCAGCAATCAAAGCGACGGGTTTTACTGGGAGCTCTGTGACTAAAACCTGATGAGCTTTGGGCCTTTTGAGCTCACCTTTATAATGAGTCAGTAGAAAGAGGATGAGGGACGATTCCCTCACCCCATATCTTTAGACTTCAGCCTTGGTGAAGTTGAAATGAAACCTTCTGTATCCGAGCTATGCAGTAGCTTTGGTCAGCACCACCAAATGAGAGTAAGGACTAAATCAAATAGAGAGGCTAATGACTTTTTTTAAAAGAAGTGAAACATACATGGTTCGAGGTTAATATAGGAACAAAAACTAAACCCATAAATAAACATTCATTTAAATAAGATAATTTTTTTTTAACAAATACAAACATATTTTATTTCAGCTAGTTAACAACATTTATCATTTTCATTTAGTTTAACTTAATGTCCTAAAAAAACTAAAACTGAAATAATAATAAGAATTAATAAAAAAAAACGAATTATAAAACTAAAGCCCTATGGGACTAGTTTTCAAGGGAAATTCTTACATACTTTGCGATTGTAATCCCGTCCGTATCTGCTAAATCTGTGTTTTTATCACACAACCTCTGTAAAAATTCCAGGGCAAACTGCCTACTGTTTTACTGTCGGCAAACTCAACGGTCCTCTGAGAAATCTAATCCCATCCGAATGCGAATGTCTGCTGCCGATACTGTATTATACTAACGCTTGTCATGTGTTTTTGACCTACCTGAGTTACCGTTTGCACACCAATCTTTCACTTCGTTTTAATATAGATGGTATCCGACGAAAAAATTAAATAATAAAACGGTAACACTTTACAATAAGGTTCATTAGTCAATTTTAGTTAACTACCTTAGTTAACGTGAACTAAGAATGAACAATACTTCTACAGCCTTTATTATAATTTCAACATTTACTAATACATTATTAAAATCAAAGGTTGTATTTGTTAACATTGGTTAAAGGTGCATTGTGTAATATTTAGGAGGATCTGTTGACAGAAATGCAATATCATATACTATGTTTTCAGTGATGTATAAAGACCGTACTTAATGAACCGTTATGTTTTTATTACCATAGAATGAGCCATTTCTATCTACATACACCGCGGGTCCCTTTACATTGAAATGCGCCGACATGTTTCTACAGTAGCCTTAAACGGACAAACGCATTTCGTTACTTTGTTGTTCTTCGTGCAAGGAAGCTAGCTAAAGTCAGCGAATAAAACACTGACACAATGATGAACAAGTATCAATAATATTCGCAATAACATATCGGTTTACCGAATAATATAGTAAACATCATTTCTTAATTTATCTTTGTAAAGAAACCTCATTGCTGAACTGGCTACTCTCTGCTGTCTCAGACGACGACATCTTTTCCTGTCGGCCACCGTAACTTTTGTTGGTTGCAATTCGTAACCTCACCACTAGATGCCGCTAAAT
The DNA here is from genome assembly GCF_951802725.1 of Rutilus rutilus. Classification (NCBI taxonomy): domain Eukaryota; kingdom Metazoa; phylum Chordata; class Actinopteri; order Cypriniformes; family Leuciscidae; genus Rutilus; species Rutilus rutilus. Next base: position 9,408,252 of record NC_140226.1, on the reverse strand, counting down.
ATCACACACTGCACCTTTAATGCACTGTGAACTAACATGAGCAAATAATGAACAGCTGTGTTTTTATTAACTAACAACAAAGATTAATAAATACTGTAACAAATGTTTTGTTCATTGTTAGTTCATGTTAGTTAATACATTAACTAATATTAAAGGGATACTTAACCGATTAGCATTTAGCTTTGTATCAGTAGAAACCCGGTAGTATATTCGAATGACCGTGCTTCCCTCCCTCGCGTCCCCCTGAGACGAGAGATTTCTGTATTGTGTGTCTGGAAAAAAAACTCTAATGAGGCAAAAATCGTCATTTTGCGTCATTGGAGACTTTTTTGTCCAGAGGCGAGAGACTACAGCCAGTAGTAGGTGCTAGTTCTGCATGTTTTCAACCCGCCCATAGGGGGATCTCACGATAAAACGACGTCTTTTCAGTTTCGAGTCAACTAGTAGCCTAGCTGTATCATTTCTTCCGATACTGCCCTCTGTAACCGGTAGGCGTGGCTTGGGAGTGGCCTCGTAGGGCAGAGAAGCAAGTGCATTCTGGGAGTTGTTGTCTTTCATCCACATGAGCCAAAAATACATTTTCTGTATTTTCTCAGTCTAGAAGGCACCAACTTCTAAAATAATTTCACATTTCTACTACATAAATTACCCAATTTAAATACACATTCATCTTTCCAGCGGTGAAATATCCCTTTAACTAATTGTAAAGTGTTACCAATAAAATGAACAAATAGAGCAAAATCGTGGAAACTCCGAAGCCTGCTCATTTTAATATCAGTATCAGGTAAGAGTAAGACATTTGTCTAGATTTCTCTGCTTAATTATGTGGGTCTATTATACACAGCCACTTCTATAAACTCGTGAAGTTTACATAAATAGAGTTTTTATAATCAATTAAAATTATATCAGTAAATAATCAATTAAAATACATACACACTCCCACCTAATAAACATAGAGATGTTCGTCCCGTCCGAATCGGTATGTGAAATCACAAACGTCGAGTGCTAAGATTTGCGACTCAAACGTCATTTAGAAAACTAGTCCTGTCCAAATAGGGCTTAATATAATTAAAGCTAAATAGAAATATTTAATAACAATAACAAAAACACAAAATGACTCAAGTAACTCAAATACCACTGACATGGTTTAAACCACAATGCAAGAAAAATTCTCTGAATTTCATCTGATAAAATCTTTATTAAAAACATTATTTGCAATGATTTGCTACACATATTAACACGACTGATTCTGACCATCGTAGCCGGCTCCCACAGCAGAACTGGACCGCACAGATGACATGGTCTACAATAACGTCATGGAGATGGTGAAGGTCGTGGTCCAGCTGAAGAACGATGTCAACACGTTACCAGCCTCAGAGTACGTCAATGTGGTGAAGGTAGGTCAACTTTGAACATCTTATTTCTGGTCATTTATGATTAATGCTTAATGTTTGGAGTTGTGTTTCTGTTTGACAAGGTCTTTATTGTCTTGTTTTGCAGTCGGTAGGAATGACGTTGCGCAGTCTGATCCGCAGTGTGGACGACATCCTCCCGTCTCTACATGAGTCCATCAGAACGGAGGTAAAAGGATTTCGAAATTATAGCCATAGTGACTTCCCAGCTAACAGAGAACATTCTCAGAACGTTCTGGATTGTACAAGCAAACATTCTTCCAGAGATGTTAATAGAGCATCTGGTCTTTTTATATTGTTCTGTAGCCTGGTTAAAACCAGACCATTCTCAGTAGTAACTTGAGTTATGGTCTGGCAAAGCTTCATTAATAACTCATTTCCAAAGGGGCATCACCAACGGACGTCGCTCAAATGCCTCTGGGCGCAATTGGATAGACCTAAAACCAATCAGAGCGATCGTCATCGTGTAAAGCCATATGCTGCGTCCCAATTCGCATAAGTTACACTATGCCATAAAAGTATGTACTCTTTTTGTGAAGAAAAGGTATTTACTTTTGAATGTGTAGCAAAAAAGTAGGCAAGCTTTGGGACATACTACTTCGTCATCTTTATTGGACGGATCTGTCGCGTGCATCCTGTCACGTAAACTGCCCTGTCAATCATCTTGTCACAGTTAAAATCCTCTATTAAATCTAATTTAATTTCCTACCGTTTCGGAGAGAAATGTAGTAGAACGTTCATCTGCCAGTGGGTCTTTCATGGAGACTGTCCTCATGTGTTTGCAATTTGAATATAATAATGCATTTAAAAGTTGGAGCGCTTCACCAACGTCGCTCAAATGTCTCTGGGCGCAATTGGATAGACCTAAAACCAATCAGAGCGATCGTCATCGTGTAAAGCCCGCCCCAACGTTTCTGATTGGTGCCGCGATTTCGACGGATTAGAAATGGGCTTGAATGAGCTCTTTGCCAGACTACTTGCAGAGCAAATCTAAATTTGCCGGAAGTTGTCTGGGTTTTCCCAGGATAAATTGTTCTGATAATGTTAGCACAGAAACATAATTTCAACTTTTTATCTCATAATTACAACTTTTTATCTCAAAATATGACGGGATGTCATAATTTTGTTATTTTATATCATAATTATGACATTTAATATCATAATTATGACATTTAATCTTATAATTATGACTTAGTATTTAATAATTTTGACTTTATCTCATAATTATGACATTTAATCTTTTAATTATGATTTAGCATGCCGTAATTTTGACTATATCATAATTATGACTTGACATAATTTCAACCTTTTATCTCATAATACAACATAGAAATAAACAATTCAATTGAAATTATGACAAGTCATAATTATGATATAAAAAGTCATAAAATGAGATAAGATTAGATTATAAGATTAAATGTCATAATTATAAGACATTCCATCTTATAATTATGACATTTAATCTTATAATTATGACTTAGACTTTATCTCATAATTTTGACTTGTATTTATACATTCATTGAACGTTTTTTCGGAAATGTCTTAGTTTCGGAACATAGTAATGTTCTTATACTTTTTACAAAATGATCAAATTTAAGGGGCTGTACGGCAAGTAAGAATTTTCATGTATTAATCGCTTTTTGTATTGCCAATGTGTGAACAGCTTGTAGCGAAACCTTTCCCAACTTTATAGCTCGTCTATGAAAGCCTGTAGACTGATTTCTATGTGAAGGACTACCAAGAGCCTCTCTTTCGTTCAATGACACATGAAATTAATGCTTATACGATGTTCAAGATAATTCTGAAAGAGCCATTCTGTACATGTTATGTGTGCATGAATGCGAGCAGGAGCAAGAAGTTGCTGGCTGCAGTTCACTTAACAGCCACCGGTGTCGCTAATAACAAGGATAGCGCCTTTTAACTTTAAATTTTTTCCATTTTTAACGTTCAGAGAACTTAATGGGAACATTAGCAAACCGTTCATTGAACATATTTTTGTTAGCTGGGTAAGTGAGCTATTTTGAACGAAACCTCATAGATGGTTTTACCCAGAATGCACTTAAATGCAGTATAAAGTATGTTGTCCTGGCTCCTCTCTGTTCCTCAGATTGAAGGAACTCAGAAGCTGCTGAATAAAGATCTGGCCGAGCTGATAAGCAAGATGCGTCTGGCTCAGCAGAACGCCGTCACGTCTCTGAAGGACGAGTGTAAGAAACAGATGCTGACGGCCGCTCACACGCTGGCCATGGACTCCAAGAACCTCCTGGACGCTGTGGACCAGGCCAGAGTACGAGCCAATATAGCCAAATCCGCCACACCCTAGATCTGATCCCTGATTGGATGTCAAACAGGGGGTTTTATCCAATGTGAAAGCTAGAGGATGAATTTATTTGTAAATGACCTGGCACAACTCGCTTTATTTATGCTTCCGAAAGGTAATGAAAGCAGTGCTTTCCATGTTGAATGTTTTCAGATAGATTTTCACGAATGTATGATTTCAATCCTTTTTAAAATGTTTAAGTCAAAGATGTTTAATTTCTGCAAGTTTGTGGAAGGAAATAAATACAGACGTTTTGCAGTTTTGTCATTTCAAAGTATTAACTTATTTAATTTTCTAAACTTTACAAGTATGTTTATAAATAGAACATTTCTATAAAGTACAACTGATTTAGAATCACAAAAGTACATTTAATTGTTCTGAGTTTTCAGTGCCACCATAAATTACGACTTAATTTAATTTAAAATACTACCAATTTGTAATATATTTCATTACAAGATAAAATGTTTACTAGATAAAAGGATTACTAGATAAAATGTGTAAAATTAGTTTCACGTAGATAAGATCAATTAAATATTTTAATAAATTTTTTACCTTTTTTTACGATCAAATTACCTTTTTTAATCATTTCAATTGAATTGTTTATTTATATCTCATTTTATGAATTTATTATAATCATGACTTTTTATCATAATTATGACATTTAATCTTATAATTATGATTTAGTATATCATAATTTTGACTTTCTCATAATTTTGACTTGTCAATTTCCAATTTTATCTCATTTGATGACTTTTTATATCATAATTATGACTTGTCATAATTTCAATTGAATTGTTTATTTCTATGTTTTCATGACAGTGGGAATCCTGGTGTTTTACACAATCTGATGACAGAGGGCGACAGCGCTCATGTCGTCTCATTTATCATTAGTCTGTTAGGGACTTTTGTCACAGCTGTATAATAGCACTATTAAGGGATATGAGTGGCAGATAGTCTCACTTACAATAATTATGAAGTCAACCGAAGGAGACATTTTCATGTCACGATTCATTCTCGATTCCAGCAGATAAAGGCAGATCCTAGTTTGGCTTTAATTGCTCTTCATGTTACTTCAAAATAGTGTTTTAGTTCAGTGGACGAGCGGAATTTCAAGTCGTAAATGTCATTTTTCTCCCAGGTCCCATTTGACCCACATGGTCCACAGACCCGTCTTGGATAATTGCACGACCTTCCCAATATCAAAAGCATTATGTTTTCAAAGACTTGAAAAAAAAAAAAGTTATAAATAAATAGTTGCCTTCTGACCTTGGAGATAATTGCTGTTGAAAGCGGCACGAAATGTAATCTACGATTCATTGAACAGTTGGATAAAGGGTAAAGAGTGAACTGAATTGAACTGCCACCCATCAGGGTCACATAAGCATTTGCCTCTTTCCCAAAGGTTAATTTTGCATATTGCGGCGGTGACGGCCCTGCTCTTTATGCATGGAAACGACAGGACTCGGGTGCAGTTTGATAGTACTAAATGTCAGGGCATTCAGTTGTTTTTCCTGCGTTGTAACAATGAATTTCGTCCTCAAATATTCCCTTTCATCAAAGGAAGAGAGAAAAAAACGACCTTTTAGCTTTTATATATATATATTAGAGTGTTTGCCATCTTTTTAATGGTCCCTGTAAAAGTTCTTGGCTTCAAGTGTTTATCAGAGCTCTTGATGTTGGTGTGTATCACGGCTCTTAGATCATTCCTGATATCCAGGGAGGTAAGAAGAGGCCGACCGTTCCCAGCAGGCACACGATGATGAACATCCACAGAAAGATACGATCAATCACCATTCCCACGTATTTCCAGTCCTCCTTGACCTGTCAAAAAGCAAACACAGTGCGGTTCAGAAGTGCTTAGAGCAGGAAAACTGTGGACAATAATGAGGTCAGTGGCCGTGAAGCTGAGGAATATCTGTTTAGATAGTGGAGAAACATGACGCAATATTCACTCAAAGGGTTTTGCACTTTTTCGATCAGCCTGTTTCCACTTTAGTCTTTTCTTTTTTTTTAAAGGTCACTGCTTTTATTGTCAACATTTTTGTCGTAACTGCAATTTTATTTCTAGTAGGCCTAACTGCAATGATTTCTATAAATCAAGACCTTATATCTCACTATTACTTTTTCTTTCTTTTATTACTTTATTTCCCATAAGTGCAACTTTATATCTGACTTTATTTCTTATTTTAAACTTAATCTCTTTTTATCTTAAAATTATGACTTTGGATGTCATAATTTTGAATGTCATCATTTCAATAATATAACTTATGAGATAAAATGTTAAAAAAATGATGATGTCCTATTTATCACTTTTTATCTCATTATGGCTTTTTGTGTCATAATTTTAACTTTTTTTTATCTCAAAATTATATTTTAGGATGTCATAATTATGACTTAGTTTAAATTGATAAAGTTAGAATTATGAGATACTAAGTCATGATTACAACTTTTTATCTTTATGACTTTAACTTTCTCATATCTCATAATTTTCATGTAAATTTCTCATTTTGACTTTTTATATTACTTCTGTCGTAATTTTCACTTTTTATCATAGTTATAACATTTAATCTTATAATTATGATTTAGTATATCATAATTTCGACTTTATCTCATCATTTTGACGTCAATTTTCAATTTTTTTTACTAAATTATAATCATGAATTAGCATGTTGTAATTTTCACTTTTTATCATAATTATGTTTTTGATATATAATCTTATAATTATTATTTAGTATATCATAATCTCAATTTCCAATTTATTTAATTTTATGACTTTTTACATAATTATGACTTAGTATGTCGTAATTTTGACATCATAATTATGACTTTTTTTATCTCATATGATGGGATGTCATAATTTTGATGTTTATTATAATAACAACATTTAATCTTATAATTATGACTTAGCATGTCGTAATTTTGACTTTATATAATAATTATGGCATCATAATTTCAACTTTTTATCTCATAATGACAACATTTTATCTCATAATATGACGGGATGTCATCATTTTTTACATTTTATCTCTTAATTATGACATTTAATCTTATAATTTAGTATATCATAATTTCGACTTTATCTCATAACTTTGTCTTGTCAATTTCCATTTTTATCTCATAATTACAACTTTCTATTACGATATGATTACATTTTTTTGTGTGTCAGAAAGAGGCTTCCATAATCCCTCTTCCATAATTCCATAAGACTCACTGAAAAGTCTTCATTCTCAGCGTGCAGGTGATCAGCGATGTAGCGCACCCCGTCCAGGGCCTTCAGGACACACGGTGAGAAGCTGAGACCGGGGTCTGACACGAGGTCCGTGAGCTTTGCTGGACGCTGGCACAGGTTCATCACGTGTCCTAACTGCCGGAGCTCGTACTTCTGGAGTAAAGGCTCCGAGTCGGACAGGTGCAGAGACGCGGCGGACGGGGACGAGATGGACGCGGATATCCCCATCCCCACCCCGAAATCCATGTCCTGACAGTCCTGCCCGTCCACGTCGGTCTCCTGCTGAAGCCAGCTTTTAGATGTGCTGAGGTTGGTCGTGCTGCGGTGCTTCAGCTCGGGTTCTGGGCGTCTCATGAAGAGCCAGCGGGGAATGAGGTCCAGGAACACCGAATGAACCCAACTGGGCATTTTATGGGTGCTGGGCGATCGATGGTGCACATTGAGCACAAAAACAGTTATGACTATGGAGAGGGTGACAAATATCATGGTGAAGAGCAGGTACTCTCCGATGAGTGGAATGACCAGAGACGTGGAGGGAATGATTTCAGTGATGAGCAACAGGAAAACGGTGAGGGAGAGAAGGACGGAAATGCACAACGTGATCTTTTCTCCACAGTCCGATGGCAGGTAAAACACCAGCACGGTCAAACAAGAGATAAGCAAGCAGGGAATGATGAGGTTGATGGTGTAGAAGAGAGGGAGACGACGGATGATGAAGAAGTAGGTGATGTCCGGGTAGATCTCGTGACAACAGTCGTATTTCTTGGTGTTGTAGGTTCCCACGGCGTTGATGATTGCCCATTCGCCACTCTCCCAGTAGTCCTTCAAGTCCACGGCGTTCTCGATCTGCTCCAGGTCAATCTTGGCCTTGTCGTAGGTCCAGGAGCCGAACTTCATCTTGCAGTTTTGTTGGTCGAACGGGAAGAAGGTGACGTCAATGCTGCAGGAGCTCTTGTAGATGGCGGGAGGAACCCAACTCACCTTCCCCGTGTGGAACAGGTGGGCTTTGGTCATGTGGGTCACTGCGAACTCGCCATCCGCGCTGTAGACAAAACCACACCAGTTTACACTCTACTGCTCAAGAGTTTGGGGTCGCTAAGATTTTTTTGGTTACACTTTACAATAAGGTTCATTAGTTAACATTAGTAAATGTATTTACTAACATAAACTATCAATGAGCAATGAATACAATAGGCCTACCTGATTTTGAACACAAGAGGGCAGCATAGCACTATGAATGACTTGATTTATTTATTTTTTGGACTAAACAACTATTCTGGCTGTTTTTAAACTTAACTTAAACAATTCTTAAATTGAACAAAAAATAAAAAAATGTTTAGTTCTGATATTTGTATAATTTTATATAGAAGTAAATGGTGTACAATTACATTTTTAGAAGATATGAAGCTTTTAGTGTTTCCTTTTTTGACATTCCTTTAAACCCTCGCCATAGCAAAACCGTTTGAGATATTTAATATCCGTTCACAATTTAGCATCTTTAATGTATTTTCATCATGTTGAAAAAGTTTGGTGTGAATAAAATAAACCACTTAGGAGGAGTAGCTAAAAACTTGGAGTATGAAATATCCAAAAAAATCTACATTCAAACCAAAATATCAGACTTCCTGTTGGTTGGAGCTAATGACTGTAAATTAGAAAGTTGTCCGGCTCGATGAGACCAATATACCTACTGATTTTTGTAACAGTGGGTAAAACTAACCCCCCCCCCCCCCCCTTTTGTCAAAAACTTTTTGAAAGTGACACACTTCCTGCTACCAGTTGGTGGCGCTATAACTTTGACTCACAATAGTCACATCCATGTGATCGGATGAATTCCCTAGGAGGAGTATTTCACATTCCATTGTATGCGTTTTCCAAACAACGTATAATAACCGACTTTCTGTAGGGCTTTTGTAAAACTTAGAGCACGAAAGTTGTTCGGCCCGATGAGATCTATATGTGTACTGAGTTTCATATTATTACATGCAAGCGTGTTTGATTTATGGACCAAGTTTTTGGACCCCATTCCAGGGGGCGCTGTCGAGCCCCCCTGCCACGCCCGGGTACCAGCTTCAGCCCAGACCTGATGGCCGCAGGTTCTGACGTCTGTGCAAAATTTCAAGAGTTTTTGAGCATGTTAAGGGCCCTTTCAGGGCTTGGGCCCTAATAACCGTTTTCTAGGTTTGAATATATTTTAAAATGTAATTTTTTCCTGTGATCAAAGCTGAATTTTCAGCATCATTACTCCAGTCTTCAGTGTCACATGATCATTCACAAATCATTCTAATATGCTGATTTGATACTCAAGAAAAATATATTATTATCAATGTTTAAAACTTTTTTTTTTTTCAGGATTCCTTGATGAATAAGTAGTACAAAAAAGAACAGCATTTATTTTAAATAGAAATATTTTGTAACATTATAAGTGTCTTGGCTGTCACTTTTGACCAATTTAATGCATAATTGTGGAGTAAAAGAGAAAAAAATATTTACTAACGTCATAAATGAGCCTCAGAAAGTATGATATGAGCCTTTTAAAAGTGCTTTCTTTAAAATATGGATGAATTATAGGAAGTGTCTTTGATGTAGAAACTTTCTTTATGCCTCTAGGAAGATGTTCCATGACAATTGCAATAATTACTTCAAATATCTACATCACTTTTTGCATTTGCTTCAGGTCTGATGATGCAAGAGGACCTCAATTTCTATTTGTCGAGATCAAATTTGCCTCCTAGATAAAGACAGACCTGGTGTTTCCAAAAATAGACAATAGTCATTTGACATTTTATTAGGAGATTAAAACATGCACCTTTTTTAATCAACTACAGCAGTGCTTAACATCTTATTTCACGCCATGTCTGTTTGATTTCACATATTAATGTTACAGAAACACCAGAGCGCTGGATCTAAGGGCTACAGATATTAATAGAGCCGTTAAGACTTGGACCGCCCTCTTTCTTCCAGAGTTTAAACAAGACATCGGGCCCTATCTTGCACCCAGCGCAATTGACTTTGTACACCGACGCATGTTTCATTCCTATTTTGCACCCGCGCAAAGCGCGCTTTTCCCTCCACAGAAGCACGTCGCTAAACTAGGGAATGAACATGCGCTCCCTGGGCGGTTCAGCGCAAAAAAGGAGGCGTGTACCGGCGCAAACGTTCCCTGGTGCTATTTTACTGTTCCATAAAACAATTGCGCCACTGGCCAGAAAAAACCTAGTCTAAAGTCAGTGGCGCGTTGCGCGTTGTTCATTATGCTATTTTAGGGCGCATGCTTGACCATAATGTATAGAGTGCACAACGCTCATACACTGTGATTCTCTAATCTACACAGAAGCAGCAGTTTTCATTTTTGCAAATCATATTATTACAAACGATAGATAGATAGATAGATAGATAGATAGATAGATAGATAGATAGATAGATCATTTATTATAAATATAATAATTTATTATAAAAGCATACATCTAGCTTACACATTTACCCACATTATTATATGCCTGTTTAACCGAAGCTAATTTGGGTGTGTTTCTCCATCCCCAATGGCACTTCTCTGTGTTTTACGGCCGTGACGAGAGCGTTGGTCTCCTCGACTGTGAACCGCTCTTGGCGCGCGCCTGGCAAATCCGCCGTTATAATAGCAATATGCCAAGGAAAAAGTGCGTCTGTTCTTAAAGGGAATGTGAGATGATGCTCTGATTGGTTTATTTCACGTTACGCCCAAACCACACCTATGAATAATGAAGCTACTTCAGACCAACCCCTTTTAGATTTGCGCCCGGCGCAAGAGTCATTTATCCCGCCGGGAAAATAGCAACAGCGCCGAGACGCGCCCACAAAGTTACTTGCGCTTTGCGCTTTGACACTTGCGTTTCAGATCGTTAAAATAGGGCCCATCGTGTTAGTTTAACGATAACGTTTAATCTCCGCATACCCAGGACCACCTTGACAAAATCTTCCTGCATGTGTCATGTGTGTCACAACCTTTTTAGAAATATACATCTGTACTTACTTATTGTATAAGACGATGTCAGGCACCCAAATCATCTCTGACGGGACTCTTATAGATGTCACATTGTCAAACTCGGAGGGGTTCCAGCGCAGTTTATAATCGTTCCATTCCTGCAGGATCCAAAGCAACTCACATTGCATTCAAGATACACATTTTATCAGTGGTTGCTTTCCCTGGGAATCAAACCCATGATCTTGGCGTTTCTGTGCTTTACTGTTTGAGCTACAGGAAGGCTAATTTGAACATTAGTTAACTTATGTTAACAAATGAAACCTTATTCTAAACATAATTACTATACTGTATATGTCCAAATTTTATATTTAATTTATTTTAAAGAAAGTGCATTTATTGATGTACGTTTTGCAAAGTCACATGCCTTCTTATTAGCATGTGATTCTTCAAAACTCAAAAATGGTTATTTAACGTAACCACCTGTTCATCAGTTACTGTTTTTATCATAATTATGACATTTAATCTTATAATGATTTAGTATATCATAATTTCTACTTTTTGATAATTTTGATGTGTTGTAATACATATATACATGTTGTAATTTTGACGTTATATCACAATTATGACTTGTCATAATCTCAACTTTTTATCTCATAATTATTTTTTATCTCATAATATGATGGGATGTCATCATTTTGATGTTTTATCATAATTATGACATTTAATCTATGACATAATTATGACTTAGTATGTTGTAATTTTGACTTATGTCATCATTTCAAATTTTTATCTCATAATGACAACTTTTTATCTCATAATATGATGGGGTGTCAATTTTTTTACATTTTATATCATAATATGACATTCAATCTTATAATTATGATTTAGTATATCATAATTTCGACTTTATCTCATAATTTTGACTTGTCAATTTCCAATTTGATAAAATTTTATGACTTTTTATCTCATAATTATTTTTTATCTCATAATATAAGATGTCATCATTCTGATGTTTTATCATAATTATGACATTTAATCTTATAATTATGACTTAGTATGTTGTAATTTTGACTTTATATCATAATTATGTCATCATTTCAAATTTGTATCTCATAATATGACGGGATGTCCATTTTTTTACATTTTATCTCATAATTATGACATTTAATCTTATAATTATGATTTAGTATATCATAATTTCAACTTTATCTCATAATTTTGACTATAACAGACTATAATTATGATTATAACAGTCACCTGTTTCAGCCAAACGTTTGTTGTCATCATTTGATTCTTCTCATCCTGTAGAATATCAGAGGATGAAGTTAGCATCAAACATTCGGTCTGGTAGATGACTAAATCCCACAGACTTCCATTAAAGAGGAACTCGAGCCATTTCTGGAGACCAGAATATTACAGAGACCCTAGCAACCACAAATTTCCATCAGAATATGTAAAGCTCTTGTTAACGCTACGAAATGTATGGCCAAAATGACTTGCATTTGTAAGATGGTATTAGTGCATTGATGCTTTGAATTTGCCACTCACCGGGACCGAGACAAGATTCAAGCATAGAAAATATGCAAAATATCAACTTACCACATCAATAAGCTGGGCGATCGAGAGACCAAACTTGACGATGACAACATCACTGATGTTCCGCACAGGTCTGGACCACTTATTGTAACCGAGGAAGAGTTTTTTAAAGAGTTTGTCTTCTGCATGCGCATGGATCCAACCATCTGATAGAGCTGCAAGAGATATTCATAGACAAAGAGAGAGTTTCTGACAGATCTTAATCATGCACTTTATTTTATTAGTGATAACTGATTAATTCTGCACTGTAATTGATTACAGTGTCTGATAAATGTTTTGGAAAGGCACAGTGGAGGATGAGCAACACGGAATAGGTCATAGTTATGGCTGGGTAAAAGAAAAGACTGGTCGAGCAGAGCCGCCTCCTCACTGTAATTACTATTTGTTCCTTAATCACTGCAGTCAGCTCTAATTAATCCAGCCGTCCAGTGATTTGTGATGTGTGTGTTTTTCTTTCTTAGTACAGAGGGTGGAAACTTCATATTAGAATCTAAATGGAAAGAAGACTGGAGTCACTTAGGGACAGGAACCAATGCAATGCAAACATACAGTGTGTTGAATGGTAAACCACAAGGTCAAAAAAAGACAATATAATAATAATCATAATAATAATATCAATAATCTGAAAATGCTTCTTTGTTGCATTCCTTCAGTTGCATTGAAAAAATATATATAATATTAATTTCCGAATTTCTATTTTGACTTTTGATTCCCACTGTATATGCATAAGTACTGAATTTGTAGCTTGTTTAAAAAAAATTCCAATAGACTTAAGATTCCATATAGAATTATGGCGAGATATTACAAAAACAGTTTTTTTGGACTTTAGCACTTTATCTATTTGCGTCTGTAGATTTGAATTACAGTTCATATCTCTTTTTCTCCTGCAATGAGCCAGAGATCTCCACTTCAGCAGCTTTATACATCAAACTTTTCAACAATTCTATATTCTGAATGTTTTTATAGAGGGGTTGGTTCATATATAATTTGCCTGATTTTATTCCTAAAAAAGTGATTATTTTTTTCTTCTGGCTGTATTTTGGCTCTTATATGTCAAAATTTTACCTTTGACTCTAATATGTAAAAAAAAAAAAAAAAAGAATATAATAATAATAATAATATCAATAATCTTTGAAAAATTTTTTTGAACCTGACTTCATCCAATGTTCAGATTTTTGTTCTAGAAATGTATGCAAATGAGTGCATATTCAATTAGAGAACCCCTCATTTGCATATTATTTGCATATAACATTTCAGAAAACTTGTAATAAATATTATTATAATTTTGCAATGCTTAATGTGGCTAATCAACCAACTGAGGAAGTATGGTGATATCTATTAGTTATTTATTTTTTTACCCTATTCAAATGGGGTGTCTTGTCTTAAAATATGCTATATGTAGACTGTTGTGCAAAAAAGAAAATGTTTAAAATGTTATTAATATGCATTTCAAAGCCCTCATCCACAAATATATGCGAATAAGATACTAATGGTCACCATGATTTTTTTTTTTGATTTTTTTTTTTGCCAAAGAGACATGTTCCTGGATCAACATTCCTGTCCGGAAATTTAGTCCTAACCCTGTACATTACAAATGACCCAAAAATCAGAGGGAAATGACAGGTGAATAACACTGATGCAGAAGCACATAACCCTAACCTTCACATAAACTGTAAACTTGTCCCTCAAATCTGATTGGTTAATTGGAATGTTGTTCCAGGATCAACAAAGATGCTGATCCAGGAACATGTTGCACTTGGTGAAATCAGATTCAGATCCTAACACTCAATACTTCATCTAAAACTGATAGCTTAGATACTTTGCATTACATTGTAGGCTACGTGTTTCATAATACAAATGCAAATGATTTTAAATACATAAGCTACATGAACTTGCCTAATTAATTCGATTTCCTAATTTCTATCTATATTTTTCGCCAGTAAAAAAAGAAGAAGTGCACTTACCAGGTTTAACGTGTTCCACAATAAGAAAGAGCAGCCACAGATTCTTCAAAAAAACTTTAAAATGTTTTTGCCCCATATCAATGGTCATGAGTCCGCTAGAGACGTGTGCAATGACTGGTCATGACTGCTGGATGTGCTGATCGTTGCTCTGGCTTCAGACTCGCACTGACGGACCGAGAGCCAATGATGACGCTGTGCGGCTCCAGTGGGAGGGGTGAACATGCTGACATAACTGCACGTGCACAGTCCTCAGTCACTACACTATCAAATAATGCAATGAGCAAGTACATATTAATTTGACACAATTTGTTTTAGATTTAGCCAGTTTCGCGTAAAATATTCACCTAACCGTATAGAGCTTTGCAACTTATTGTTTCGACTGGCTCATCTGCTTCCGTTTATTTTAGCTGTAGCTACAAAACCTTTTTGCTTCTTGATATTGCAAACTGTTACTTGTTATCGTGTTATTTTAATCTATTATCGTATATATTTTAATGGTAACACTTTATTTTACAGTGTCATTGTTATACATGCAGCCTTTAGTATAGCTTAATAATTATAAATTATGCATAATTACATGCAACTAACCCTAAAACCAACCCCCATTCTTACCCCTAGTAAGTACATGTAGTTAATTATTATTACTCTGTACTTAAATGTATAATTACACTGCAATACTGACACCTTAAAATAAAGTGTAACCATTTTAATATTAAATATTATAGTTGGTAATTACAAACATTTGACAAAGTTTGCGATTAACTTTTTGATATTTGATTTGATCCCTTTCAACTAGCCTACTATATCAAAGACTTTAAATAGGCTACTTTAGTCAAGGCATAGCTCATGAATATTAACTAGGTCCTGTTGACGTTGCTTGATATGATAACCTTTCTGGAGCGTCCATGACCTAATCTAATAGACATCAATAGGCTTGTTTGAGATGAGCAAAATCTGCGCAGAATCGATCACCGGTGATCAGCGCGAGATGCATGCCGGTTAGAAATGTGTCCGAGTGCGGTCCGCCTTGCTCTGATGTCATGCTGACGTAAGTCAAAAATCTCTCGCGAGCGCAAGGCGCACCTGTCGGATTCTGCAGTCGAGCGCAGTTGCTCTCCACTGACTGCGCTGATCAGAAGCATGATGGGAAACGACTTGGTGACGACACAGCTTGATGTTCATTGGTTTAAACAACCGTGATGTATAGTTCTCTTTTAAAATGTTTGATTTTAAAACTCTGATATCATGTTTTATGTGTATACGTTATGTGGTAATATTCCCAAACTATCTCAGTGCGATCTCTATGGGTTATGCAATGTAATTTTTATTTTTTTAAAAAGAAAGAAAAAAACAACACATGTCTGTATTAAAGAAAAAAGACTGATAAACATGTATTTGGAATGGAATTAAATAAGTAGGCTACTTTGGGTGTCTTGTTCATTATATTTATTTTCATATAAAAGCTACAGAACTTCAATTCCATCCAGTTTATTAGCAACACTGTGCACGAGCGTGAATCCGGTGAATCCCGCGTTATTCATCTATGATCTCGCAGGTGTCAGATCCACTACGAGAAGAGAGAACTGTCCGGCTTGCCTGCGCTTTTTTCACTCCTCCTCTCACTGCAGCCGCCTACTCTCGCATACATTTCAGGCGAGACAAGGCGCATCTCAAACAAGCCTAATGATTCGCCTAATGATGATCATCGCGCCTCTTGCGAACTTCTGCCTTTCAGCCAATCAGTTACGCTTATTTGGTGAACGTCAAAGTTACGTGATTAATATTCAATTAGTTGTGCCTCCGCCATAGTAGTACTGTATCGTATTACGCCCAGAGTCTGTTTATGAATCGCGGCAGTGCCAGTTCTCGCATCATTAGTTGTAGAAGTTGTCTCCTGTACTGAGGTCACTAAGTTTGCGGGAACTGTCCCAGAATCTGCGGTATATCAGGTAAATGTAGGACTTTACTGAACCCATCTTTATTTATTGGCCGCAGTGAGCAATGAACTTTGTCCTGCTAATTCTGTTTTTGTCCCGACAGAAGCAAGTAGAAAGTTGTATAATGTTTTCTCCTCTGTGTTCCTATTTTTTTTTTTTTTTTTTTACACAGAGGCTTGTTAGATTTGAACAAAAGAAAATAAAACTCGTTTCCAATGAAGAAGGCAGTGTTGTTTAGTTTGTGGGGTGGTGTTGTTACCCCTCATCTTGCCCAGACTTTTCAGAAGTTTGAGGAAACCACTGGCGTTTCAAGGTATGTGACTATTATTTATTTATTTAAATGATATAAATAAAACACGTTTCTTTCGTTTTTATATATTCTTAACAACTTTTAGCATTTTGATTTAAGTATGTTTTATCAATATAACTATTAAAATAACTGGTTTAAATGTATGTTTTTTTCTCTCTAGGGGTTTCATAAACAATGTGAATGCAAAACTTGGCAGTGAGAATGCTTTGTCTCGCTCAGAGAAAGGGAAAATCACCCTAACTCAGGTCATTTTCTTTCATGTATGTTAAAGGGATACTCCACTTTAAAATGAAAATTCTGTCATCATATACTCCCCCTCATGTTGTTTCAATCCTCTATGAATTTCTTTCTTCTGCTGAACAGAAAGGAAGATATTTAGAAGAATGTCAGTAACCACACAGTTTCTGGTCTCATTGACTTCCATAGTAGGAAAAAAATATATACTATGGAAGTCAATGAGACCAGAAACTGTCTGGTTACTGATATTCTTCTAAATATCTTCCTTTCTGTTCAGCAGAAGAAAGAAATTCATAAAGGATTGAAACAACATGAGGGTGAGTATATGATGACAGAATTGTCATTTTAAAGTGGAGTATCCCTTTAAGCATGATTCATCATTTTAGTCAGTGTGCAATTCAGTATGTTTTACTACAGCAGAAAATGGATCCAATCTGATTAAGTGCAACAAAAATATTTGCTCATATGTCACTGATTCTTGCAGATGATTTCTGAGTTTGAAGCTGACTGTCAGAAGGTAGCGGCTGATCAGGGTCTGTCTTTACCTGACCAATTCTCAGCTCAGACGCTTTTCAGTGTCATTGGTCAGGTAGAATTCAACAAGTCAGTTCTTGATGCTGCTGCCATCCTTCGTCACCACGGTGAGTTGCTTTTGATTTGAGATATGAGATATGAAATTCTTTTATATTTTTTCAAAGGGTATGTTGATTTATCTCTTAAAGCGATAGTTCACCCAAAAATGAAAACTCTGTCATCACCCTCATATTGTTTCAAACATTTATGCGTTTCTTTCTTCTGTTGAACACTAAAGAAGATATTATAAATAATTTTGGTAATCAAACAGTTGACGGTAGCCATTGACTCCCATAGTAAATACTATGGAAGTCAATGGCTACCTTCAACTTTCTGGTTACCAACATTCTTCAAAATATCTTCTTTCGTGTTCAACAGAAGAAAGAAACTCATACAGGTTTGAAACAACAAATGATGATTCATTTTTGGGTGAACTGTTAAACAGAGGTGGACAGTAGTGAAGTATTTTTACTTTACTCAAGTACATTTCACAAGTATCTGTACTTTATCAATGTTTTTCTTTGGAAAACTTTTACTTCATGACATTCCGCAGCATGTCTTTAAATAACACTGATAAAGTACAGACACTTGAAAAATGTGCTTAAGCAGAGTAAAAATACGTCACTACTGTCCGCTTGTGCTTTTAAGGCATTGCTACAGGCGTCCTGGCCAATATCTGGGTGGACGACACCCCTCAGAGAGATGCCATCGCTAGGATTTTCTCCGTTTTGGAAAGCCGCTTTGACCTGGTTTTGCGATCCTGCCATGCTGGCGTCAGAATCCCCGAGCCAGACATCTTCAACAAGGCCCTTGAGAAACTTGCTGTCAAACCTGAAGAAGTAGGTGCAGGAAATTATTTCAGACAGCCTGCTAGTTAAAGATGTAACCAAATGTTGTTTTAATTTACTTGTTTAAGGCAGTGTGGCTGGATGTGGATGAAGAAAGCATCAAGGCAGCTGAAGGTTTGGGAATAACATCTGTTCAAGTCAAGGACATCACTGAGACTCTTAAGGAAATCCAGAAGCTTACAGGAATAGAGGTGAGGAATTCTGATCCTAAACCATGTAATTCCCACCATGTTGTGGAGGCTTTTTGGGTCATCTGTGTGCCTCCAGAAAAGATGCTATCGATAACCTCTCGATCTATATTTACTACATATGTGCGAGATGTTCTGCTCAACAGGTCACCAGTGACCCCAAGTCACCCTTTTGTAATCCTGAAAATGTCTCTCATGGATATGTGAATATTAAGGTAATTTATAATGCTTATTTCTCGTGCCAAAGTTCACTGGCAATGTGTTATTGACAGAAAGGGTCATGAAAAGGATGTTCTTCTGTTTTCCAGCCTGGTGTGAAGATCCACTATGTGGACATGGGAGACGGACCACCTGTGCTCCTGTGCCATGGCTTCCCTGAGAGTTGGTTTTCCTGGAGGTATCAGGTGAGGAACATCAACATTTCCAGTGGATGCAACTTGAAATCGGTTTATTGATGCGAGTCTGCCATAGGTTAATGGTCAAAGATCAGAGGTGGTAACCCACACACCAAAAAAGACAATAGTGTCATAGTTTCATAACTGAACTGGCTTGAGCTGAACTATTTTAAACCATTCTAAATCTCTTGTTTAGGCACATTAGTGCTCATTATTACAATTTCTCAACATTAGTTCATTTTAGTTGTAATAATGTGTAATAATGTACTAATGGGACCTTATTGTTAAGCGTTACCATTCTTCTTTATTGTTTCTCATCAGATTCCGGCTTTGGCCGATGCTGGTTTCAGGGTTCTGGCTCCTGATATGAAGGGTTACGGTGACTCCACTGCACCACCTGGTCAGTTATAATTCTAATAGAGTGTATCTCATGCTGTGATTTTTCTTGGCGGGCTTGTACCCTAGACCATATGGTGAAATTGATTCACTCTGGTGATGTATGCAGAACATCTGTAATCATTTAGTTTGCTTAAAAAGCAGCCCTGCAAGCTCACGCTCGTCTGCATTCACTCTTAAGTGCAACGTTCACAACTTAAAATCCAGTTAACAGCTGATGTAGAGCCATGCCCCCGCCATATATTTTGTCTGTTACACTAGCAAATATGTCGCATTTCAGGAGAAAAGATCTGTCGTTACTTCCGATTCCTCACAACTTTGAAGTAAAGACACTGCACTTGTTAGAGGCAGTGTTCATCCCCTTTCAAAACTAAAAAAGAAAGTATGGCACATCGCTAAACACTGGGTTAAAAATGGCCTTAACCTACGGTTAAAAACCCCAGGGAGAAGTATGAAAAGCCCTTAGTTTAGCAAGATTCCTAACCTATGAATACTACTAATTGCAAGCCACAGAATCAGTACACAGATTGTTTTTTGTACGTAAACTTAGCTTGGATACTTTATTTTTGCTTATTGTACAATAAAAATGCATAGTCTTTCCCAGGAAGTCATCAAGGATAAGTGTTAAGTTTTTTTTTTTTAATTGCATCCTGTGATCAAGGACGTTCAAGATATGGTAAATAAGCATTTCCGACTGGAAATTGTATTGCCTTATAAACATAAGCAGTTATGTATAATAGGTTATGTTTTTTTATCTTGGAACATTTTTTTACGCTTTGCGTTGTTTTTGTTTTTTACCAACAGTAACTTTCATTAATGTTTGCCGGTCAGGTTTGACTTTTGTTTTCAATCGCATTAAACCCTAAAAAGTGTCATTGATCTCTGAAGTATCCTATATATACTCAATGCACGAGTAAGAGAATCTATAAACTTCTGCCGAGAGTTTGTTTTAAACGTGTGTGTGCGTGCGTGTGACGTGCGCTGCTTGCTCAAATGTCATGCTTTCACTTTAAAAGCAACTCATTTCCCAGGTAACTGAAATAAATGCCTTAAGGGGTTCTAGCATTCTTGTTCCCTTTTGATCGCTGCGTCGTCATACTGAGAGTGAAAACGAGCAGCATTGCTCTTCACCATGTGTGTCGGGTCACTTCTGTGATGGAATAACGTTTAACGGAATTTGACGTTTAACTTTAATTGTGTGTGGAGTGCATGTTTTGAACGATAAGATATGAGAGGCTGTGCTGTATTTTAAACATGCTCAATATAACAAAATCTCAAGGCCTTATTGCTTTTATAAAATGATAACAATGCAATCAAAATATCAAGCGCATTTTTCATTAAAACAGTTTTTTATTTAAGCATTTTATTAAGTGTCATCCTTCTGATAGAATATATTCTGTAGTTAACATTAACTAACGTTTATTATTATCATCATATGAGAAGATACAGATCATAGAATAAGCTGTTTTATTCCCATCTGTCTGTGCAGACATTGAGGAGTACTCTCAAGAACAGATCATGCTGGTAAGCAAATCTTTCCCATTAAAAATTAGATTCCTCTAGATTAAATCTGTTATGTTTCACGAAATTGATCTTTTTTTCTCTCCCTCGTGGCCTATAGGATTTGGTGACATTTTTGGATAAGATGGTATGTACTGTTTCACACATACATATAATCACAGGATTATTGAGGAAGAATATCTTTCTATTATATAACAGAATATTAAAAAAACTTTGATGAAGGGTTGTGTCATGTTAGCACATGTACTTAAAGGATGGATCTCGAGAACTGGTTCTTAATTTGAATAGGTTTACGTTAAAGTACGTTAGTGATTCCTGAATGTCTGCATTCCTTCGAATAGCAGACAGAATAAAGTAGGCTACTGACATATACTGTTTCCTATATACAGCGCCACGGCAAAAGAAATGATGTTTTAACTGAGTTGTGACTGTGAGTCTGAATTGAAAAAGAATTCATAGAGCGTAACTTGACAGCACATAATGGGCTTGTCCGTGCTGGTCGCACATATCTACGATTTGTGAACAGATTAATCAAACGCGCCGGTTCTTTTTAATGAATAGAGCGAATGACTCACTCACCGCAAGTCATTTATATATATCAGGATCTCTACTTTAATGTTTAAGGCTATATGTGGTATCATTTAGGCTACTGTCAAATGCAATTACATTTGTTTTGTAAATGTTTCATCTCACAATTTTTTTTTTATATGTTATAAAACTGCTTCTGCTCAGATAACACTGATGGGTTTAGGGGCCATTTACAAGACACCGTTTTAAACTAAAAATGGAAAACTTTTTGTGCGTTTTTTTGGCCGTTGAGTTATACAACAACTGTTTTGTGAAAACGTGCGCATACGCATTACATGTTCAGTTTATAGGCGTGTAATGTTTCTTTACAAAGTGGCATCGCCAACTTCTGGCCTGGCATGCATAATACAGCGTTTTTAGTCATTTTCACAATCATTTTGACAATATTGTTGTCTGTACGCGAAAAACACAAAGGAAAAACGTTTCTGTTTTTAGCACATCGTTGTTGTGTAAATGTCCCCTTAGTTTTGTATGAATGTCCAGATATTCTTTATCCATTTTCATTGTTGCTCATTTATCAGACCATTGAGCTCTGCTATTTTACACCTCTCAAAATAGAGAAGCTAAATGACAGAGAAAAAACCCACAGAGGAGTTCCCCTTTTTCAATCCATTTCATTTAAGTACAGTGTTCTTGTTGACTTCAGCTTGAGCAAATGTGTGAACGCTAAAGTGTTAACGTGGCTTTGCACATTATTCCCCGATTTTATTAAAAGTATCACCATGTGTGGCAGCAGAACTGAGAGACCTCAAATGAACGAGGCTCTATCAGGATCTCTACTTTCAGCATGCAAAATGATTCTCAAGTGTAATCATATACTGTCAAATGCAATTGGGTGTGTTTTGGAAATGTTTAATCCTGCAAAAAAAAAAAAACAACAGCAGTTTTTCAGCACATATCATGATATAAAACTGCTTCTGCTCAGATAACACTGAAGGTTTAGGGGCGTCTAACTGACTTTTTTTTTTTTGTGAGTTGGTTCACAATCTCTGTTGAACAGACCAGTGGGTTTGCAAGCTGTAATGCTGATAGCGCTTGATTTGCAAGTGTTTGTGCTAAAAACACTGTGTTTAAAAGTGGTGCATCCGTTCAGTGAATTTGTCCTGAAATGCATGCATAAGTTTTGCTGATCTTTTCTGATTTTGCTATGGATTATTTGAAGGAATATCAAATATGCCTGCAGTTTAAATATTCCTTTTGAATGTGGCCAGTCTTTTTCACTTGACCAGACTATATAAATGTCCTACTCAGCATTATACTCTTTCAGCATGTTCTTGGTGAGACATTGTCCTGTTGGCCACATGAAGTAAATTCATCACAGTATCTTTGGTCCCATTTGTCTTGAGGTGGCAGCCAAGGACAAAAATATGATGGTTTATGACCTCTAACAGTAAACATAAAATTGCGCAGCCTCTGAAATGGTTTGCTGTCCAGTGTGCTTGGCCATCGGTACGTGGCGCATGGAACACCATACAGCATTTTGAAGAGCTTTTTGAAACTTTGATTCAGAAAGAACTTTATTACTAAATGCATTGAACAAACCTGGAAGTACACTAGATAATATCTCTCTCTCTCTGCTAGTTCTCTTTCTCAGTTAACATGCGCCTTGTCACAAGCGTATAAGTTAGGGATGCACGATGATATCGGCACAATATCGGTATCGGCCGATAAAAGCTTTAAATGACCATCACGGCATCGGCCGATATGAATATTTCTGCCGATGAGCCTTGCCGATAGGGTGGCGTGTTTCCTATGTGCACGTGACGACCGTGAACATAGCACCAGCAACTTAAACTTCCAACATGTGGAGGCATTTCGAGCATGGGCGTCAGTTTGGTTTGAAATGTGCTGGGGACAGAGACGCTTTCGCAAGTGTGCTGGCTACAATGACACAGTCATTTTTTTTTCTCTTTCGTGCAGGTCATGTTTTGAAAGACGATGTCCTGTAGCTTACTAATGTAAGCTCTCCAAGCTACTATGCTCTCCACAGAGCATAAAATATTTATTTTATTTTATTTTATTTTTCGTGTTCGCATTTATGAGGAAAAACAGTGACAGGACGTGAGCGCTCTGAAAGCGGCACTAAAAGAGACTGCTTTAAAACTTTGACAGAGACCTCAAACAGAAAGCACAAAGCCTTTCTAAGTGAATTTCGTTTTGTATTAATTGTATCTTAATTTTAATCAATGTTTCATCAACCAATTGCCTGGATTTAATAAATAATAAGTAAAGCAGATAATATAGATAATAGATATCACGACAAGGAGGCGCCCGCGATTGAACTGGAGCTAGTCTCATAAATGAAACGAAACTCAGCATAGCCTACTTGCCTCACAGACCTGAGAAATATATCTATTATCTACAGAACGCTTGAAATCATATTTTTAAACAGAACAATTCAAAACGAAAGAAAACTATGTAATCCGAAATGTGCATTTCTCTCTGGCGCGTTTACTACTGCGAAGATCGCGAGTCATCGTCAACTTCATCTTTGCAGCCGACACAGAAAACACTTTGTCATAAAATATCTCCTTGCTATATTTGACATATTCATAATCATTACTTTTGCGGTTCTTTTTGACAGCTTTTAGTTGCTTTATTGGCAGCGCCACCCTTACATGTTACATGAACACGTCACCACCGCATCAGCACCGAAAACAGGGAAGCATTTGGTAGACCTGTTCAAGTAGAAGATGTAGCCTATATTTTTTATTTGAAAATGTATTTTTATTTATTTTACTCCTAAGGACTGAAGTTTGAAGTCTGAACTTAAAAATAAAATGTGGCACTGGCATATCATTTATTCTCCAAGTGAAATAATGTACTTATTTTTCAGGGGTGAATGTCTGTCTACATTTGTAAAATTATACATTTATGGTAGAATCAAATGTTGTTTTGTTTGTCTTGTGTATTGCCTTATCTACAACACATGAGTGTAATATGGTAAAGGTACTGGAGAGAGACTTGGATTTCTCTAAAGTAAAATTAAAGTGTAAATATATCAGGGGGAAAATGTGTATATATATCGGTATCGGCATCGGACAAAATTAGTTTGAAAATATCGGCACATCGAATATCGGCCAAAATGCAATATCGTGCATCCCTAGTATCAGTCATCTACATAACTCATAAATCACAATAACTGATCAAATAAGGCGGGACAAAAATTTGCTTTGGCGGCCTCCAAAAAATGTTCATTGCAGGAAAAACCCTGATCTATTGCCTTGGCTACCGTGCCGACCGGCTAAACACTAGTGGCCTAAGGCTATGTTTGCCTTGGCTACCTTGCCTTCTGGCTTAGCACTAAAAATGCATGCTATTTGTTCTCATGAACAACAGATATAATGTTGCAATCTGATATAATGTTGCACACCGCAAATACTCACAACGCAACCAAATACAGAAATGCGCTGCAAATAGCACAGGCCACAATGGAAATGTTTCATGGGGACCCACAACAAGTGACGAACCTGGCTGGGACATGCTTATTGTTCAATGTCTACTCATCAGTGGTGTTGTCGATGACCTGAAATATGAGTTTTTTTGTTTATTTTAACATCCTGAACATATGTGTCTTGCAAGTATTTGCAGCACGTTTGCAGTGCGTTTCTGTATTTGGTTAAGTTGTGCACAAAGCCCATCTTATGTCTGAATGGGCGCAGATCTTCACAAAAGAATCTTCTGTGAGTGGTATGTAAGTTATTTCCCCTCAGGCAGTAATGGGGGGAGGGGGGTCTGACTGTCATTTTGCTGTGAAGGAGGTCATTTTCCTCCAATTACCTCCTAGAGTTGGTGGTCTAAGTATGTAAATAAGGCAGAGAGAAACACGAATCATGTGATCTGTGTTTTTGACTCCATATGGGATTGAGACTGAGAGAGTAGAGTAATAAGGTCTCTAGTGCTCCACTAACCTGCTGTGCAGCAGAAACCAGACAGACTCCAGACAATGCCTTTTCAATATGCTTTAATCATGGCTGGGAGGATCTCAAAACAATTTCAGATAGAATCCCCCCTGACATAGAGTACAACAGTTTTATATAGAAGAAGTGCATGACAGGTGACATGATTCATTACATCATTTTTCTCTAATATGATTGGTCTTCATATGTATAATTATCTGTTACTAGGTAAAAGTGAATTAGCTGTCTAGTTGTTTCCTCTTTTGTTATATTCAGACACATTTTGGCCCAAGTGTTGGGCACTGCTTCTCAACTGCTTCTTCCAGACTGTTTTGCTGTCTTGATTTGGGTTTAGAATTAGGATTATTAATATTCTATATATATATATATATATATATATATGTATGTATGTGTGTGTGTGTATATACAGTATGTATATATCTTTCTTTCAAAATTTTATTCAAGTCATTTTGCCTTCTGCAATTTTGTTTGTGTATTTATTTATTTATATATTTAGCTTTGAGTAATATTCATTTATTTATTTTGCCTTCAGTAATTTTTAATTTGGAGGGAAAATAATTGAAAATAAAAGCTTAATTGAAAAAGGAAATCATGACAGCACATGCACATGTTACAATGTACAATAAAACTTAATATTCCTAAAAATAGTACATTTATTTATTATTTTATATTTATTTTATAAAAGTACATTTTATTTTATTATTTAAGTATTTTTCCTTCGGCAATTTAGTTTATTTGTTTGTTTTAGTATTTTGCCTTCAGCAATTTGAATTTGTAGGGGAAAATAATCATGAAAGTACATGTATATGTTACAATGTAAAAATCTTAATAGTTCTACAAGTAGTATTAATAACTTCATAGTTTTGGACTGAAATATGATTTCTCATGTCATGACATTTCCTTGTGAAATTCTCCCAGTTTGATGATTATTGCATAAATCAGTTTATAATTGAGTCTCTCTGCTCCGCAGGGCATCCCTCAGGTCACCCTGGTGGGCCACGACTGGGGCGGCTCCCTCGTGTGGAACATGGCTCAGTATCATCCTGAGAGAGTGAGGTATTACATTTCAAGCAGAGAATCATTAACAAAATGATTAAAGAATGTATGTCGTCATATTGTTGTGCACATTGAACAGACATTCACACTTTTGCTTCCCATGCTAATCATTTACTTTTGACTTGCAGGGCTGTGGCGTCTCTCAACACACCCCTTTTTCCTGTGGATCCAAAAACAAATCCAATGGAGAAGCTCAAGGCCGTGCCAATCTTTGATTACCAGATATATTTTCAGAAGCCTGTGAGTAATATCACCATTGAATTATGTGATGTTCATTCTAAGTAATTTTTATATACATTACAAATAATATTTATATTATATTTCTCAATGAAGTTGAATTTTTATTAACTAACATTTAAAAAAGATTTGAAAAAATGCTCTATCAAATGTATTGCTCATTGTTAGGTAGTCCATTAACTAATGGGACATTACTGTAAAATGATACCATTTATATGTATTTCTGCATATAAATATTCTTATCTTTTGTGTCAGGGTGTTGCAGAGGCTGAAATGGAAAAAAACCTTGAACGAACCTTCAAATTGATGTTCTTTGCAAGTGCTGAGATTGTAAGTTTCAGACTTTAATTTAACATTAATTTCATTAGAGTTAATACAAAGCAGAGAAAGAACCTTCATGTATCCAAACAATGGCAGTTCATTCATAGTGATCATGTCTGTCAAGCTCCGAACAGGTTTGGTATATGCACTATATTCCTATAAGCTAATAATGGCATTGTCCCAGTAATTTTTTTGTGTGTGTGTGTGAAATGATCCTTTAAAAATGTATTCTTGGCTCAAAAATGATGTTCTACCTGTGAGTATTTAGGAAGTTAAACTAGATTTCCCAAAGATCATAATCTTGCCAGTATCTTAATAAGAGGTTCAAAAGAACCATAATAATTATTGTTGCACTTGCAAACATCTTGCCTGAGCAGGAACCTTGTGCACGAGATCTAAAGTGATAGGGTTATCTGTTCGAAATT
Organism: Rutilus rutilus; assembly: GCF_951802725.1. Classification (NCBI taxonomy): domain Eukaryota; kingdom Metazoa; phylum Chordata; class Actinopteri; order Cypriniformes; family Leuciscidae; genus Rutilus; species Rutilus rutilus. The sequence goes on along the minus strand of NC_140226.1, from coordinate 9,380,815 downwards.
TACATTGTTTATCACCGGCATCAAAAAGCCAGTGCTGATGGGGATCAAAGAGCCGAGCCGTGCTGAATGACCCAGCATCTTAATGAGGGCCACATAAAGGGCTCTCATCTGGGACTCTGATCCTGGAGTAATGAATCACGAACGGCCGTCCGGCCATCACTCAGGCGCAGGTCGCACACGCCACATCTTAATGACTGTGGTGTCGGGGCAGACGGGGATCTCTAGACACAATCCCCTTCTGCTGCACGTCTCACCCATAAAACGAGGAAATCACCGCGGAGGAGGAGAGGAGCACGTCAACGGAGACACTAAGCCAATAATTGCATTCACACGTATCAATGCTAAACTGTAAAAAGCGAATACCTTTCATTTTTTTGTTAAGAAGGACTACACTCCTGCGCACATATTCAAACGCGCATACCTATAGACTGAACACGTTAAAGGCGCTATATAAATGAAGGTGACTTGACTTTTATTTTCAGTGTCAAATATTACGATTTTTTTTTTTTTTTGTAAATACTTATTTTGTATTTTGATGGTTGCTAGTGTGTTGTAATGTGGTTGCTAAGTCTTTATATATCCAAGTCAGATTTCTTTTTTAAGGCGGGACCTGAGTCATATTTAAAAACCAGAATATCATATAGTCTTGGGCCATAATAGTAATGTGCCAAAAAAAAAACTCCCAGAACACCTTGGCAACTGCATAGCAACATCCTGGCCAATGAAGTTATTGTAATCTAATACTATTAAAAATTGTGTTAATTAGAATAAAGCTGAAATATTAAGTTTAAAATATGAATAAATACTATAATAGTAAATAAAATAACACTGGCAACCAGTGGTGGACAGTAACAAAGTATTTTTACTTTGTTACTGTATTTTGCAAATTGCACTGAACGATTCATTTATGATTTGGACCAGATTGCATCTGTTCTCGAGTCAGTAACTCACTGATTCAAATGATCCAGTCAGAGTCTGTCTCCAGTTAACAATTCACTGAAGCCTGACTCAATATGAGCCAAGAGCGGGAGATCCTCGGAGCTCGAGTGCGCGACTGATGGTGCGAAAAGTACGTTATTAAAGGGATAGTTCACCCAAAAATTAAAATGATCCCATCATTTACTCACCCTCAAGCCATACTAGGTGTATATACCTTTCTTCTTTCAGACGAATACAAAAGGAGTTTTACTGAAAAATATCCTGACTCTTCAAAGCTTTATAATGGGAATGAATGGTACCTTGTTTTTTGAAGCCCAAAAAAGCGCATCCATCCATCATAAAAGTAATCCATACGGCTCCAGGTTGTAAATAAATGCCTTCTGAAGTGAAGCGATGCATTCTTGTAAGGAAAATGTCCATATTAATAACTTAATGAACTATAATCACTAGCTTCCGGTAACGGCCGTACGCGAGTCGAACGGTTTATGTCCGTTGCATGAAATCCTTGAATGTGCTCATGTTCAAATTTGTGTATTACCATCTGGGTAGGTTTTAGGTAAAAAGTAAACTAGGTAGGGTAGGCAATGTTTTTCATATAAATGTTATACTGGTTGAAAGGCCACCAACTGCAATATCTTCTCTTTATAATCTTCAGGATGCATTTCCTCAGTTTAAAACCTCTGGAGTCTGCCAGAGAGGTAAGAAAGTACATCAAACTATGACTCACATTTGGAATTTGTATTAGTTGATGAACAATGGAGAGTGATTGGCAGCATCATTAGCTTCAGGAATTAAACCTGTTTCTGATAGTCAGTCAACTTTGGATTTGGTTTTATGTTTTTGTATTGAGAAATGATTGCAAGTTTGATTCGAGTCGCACTCGAGAAGAACGGTACAAACTGTTTGTGCATGAGCCTCACAAGCCTGCATGAGTGCACTGCCCTTATCGTTGTGTTTTCCTTGTTCATCAGGTGGATTGTTTGTGGGGCTGCCTGATGATCCGCCCCGCAGTGCTATTCTGAGCGAGTATGCTCTCCAGTACTACGTTCAGCAGTACACCAAGAGCGGCTTCAGGTACACTGAGAAAATGGGCTCCAAAATGGGTATTTGTGTATCTGTGTGTGTTCTTATGCGAACATGATTTACTAAAGTAGGACATGTTAGTCCTGTAACAACCCTATCTGTTCTTGAGTCAACAACTCACTGATTCAAATGATCCTCAAAAGTCTTCAGTAGTGGGCAAAGTGATGTCTAGAGGGGATGTTTGCTTTTTTTTTTTTTACCCAAGTTTGATTAAATCACTACAATATGCTTACAATATCTTTAACAACATCTCTGAATGTGTTTCAGCAAGTCTAAATATGTTTTGATTTCATGAGATTTTCCACACAAAAAAAAGTTATTTTGTTTATTTTTGGAACTAAGAAGAAAGAAAATCATATGGGTTTGGAAAGGCAGAATTTTTATTTCTATCTGTGAAATTTCAGGCACTGCTAAATATATGCATGCTCATGCACCTGGTGGATGACATGTTGTCACTGAGGGTCTTGTTTTGTCCCAGGGGTCCTCTGAACTGGTACCGTAACGGGGAGAGGAACTGGCGTTGGATGAGTTCCAGGCCAAGGGCCAAGGCAAGTGTCCTCACCGTGCTGCGGCTCTCTGCCAGCAAACCAGATCTCTGACACCATCACTGCCAGAAATACCCCAGTGCCCCTTATTCCAGCAAAAACACACCACATTTAGACCTGAGGGAAGCAGATGGTGTCTGTTCTCTTTGCCCCAACATCTGCCCCTCTATGACTTGAGCTCAAGTGTTTTAACTCATAAATGCATCACTCATAAATTTGCATCTTTATTAGGGTGGGAATTAACAACGGGTTCTTCCAATTAAAAAAAATTTATATATATATATATATATATATATATATATATATATACCGTTGCAGATTGCTTGATTGATGCTGTTAAATGTTGTTTCATGCTGCAAATGCAATCAAACTTGATATGCCTTATGAAATTGGGATATTCAGCATATACCAGATTATTCTAATGATAATGGTAAAGGATTTATTTGGGTTATATTCCTCCTCAAAAAAATAAAAAAAATAAAAAAAGAAGATATTTTTGCATAAAGAAAAGTAAGCCTTACATAAGATCATTTTACAAATCTTAATGGAGCATTGGCTTCATTTTCTTCATGCATAAAACATAATATATTGCACATTTATTTGAATGAAATTGGTGCATTGTTTTTCATTCAGTTCCTTAAGACATCATTTAAAATGCTTCTGCCATCACAGATCATGATGCCAGCTTTAATGGTGACCGCAGGAAAGGACCCTGTTCTTCTGCCAGTCTTTGCCAAAGGCATGGAGAACCTGGTGAGACAGCTTTAGTTATTTTTACTCTGAGATGTTCATGTCCACAGACTCACAAATTATTAGCGTCTATGGCAAGTTTAGAATTAAGAGACAAAGATGTGAATTGCGGTGATTCTGACACTTGCCTAAACGCAGAGATGTGTGATGTCATTCAGTAAACTGGATGTCTTGGATGTTTTCTGTCTGAAGGTCCCCAACCTCACCAGAGGCCACATTGAGGAGTGTGGACACTGGACTCAGATGGAGAGGTAAGGGTCACTGGAAACTACTGTTTGTGCCCGTTTACCCACAATTTCTTTTTTTTTATGTCACTTCCTGAAGGATGATGTCATTGAGGAACTGGCTTTTAAAAGGAGGGGATACACCGCTCTGCAGTAATTTGAAAGTGATTGCAGTGCCAGTTTTGGCCACAATCTTACATACGGTTCCTTTAATAAAAAGTAGTAAAGTATTTTAAAAGTAGCATTGCTTTAAAGGCAGGGTAGGTAGGACTTTATAAAAATAAAAGATCCAAATTTGTTAAAACTTTCTATATATATCAATACATAATTAAAATGTAAGTACTCTGAAAAAAAGAGTATAAAAATCAAGTGACTCTAGACCGTTTAATCTGTATTAAACACAGCTCATTATTTCGATTCGGGACGAATCAAAGGATTGGCTTAGGCGACTGTCACTCTCTCGCAACCATGGCAACCACCCTTTTGCCACGGGATCTGCCCACTTGCGCGCGCACGTTTGATTTGAGGAATTCGAGAGGCACGGAACCTAGGAATAGCAAAACAATGGCAGAGAAAGAGCAATCAAAATTCACATTACCGGCATATGCAGTTAGCGAAGGCAAACAAGGCAAAAAAAGAAGACAGTACAAGAAAAGGTAATGAACAAAAAGTCTTTGGATAAACAAAGAAATAAAACGCGTGTCAATATCGGCGTAGCTTTCCAGCGACCACCCCGTCCTCAGCCTCTACTTCCTCGGACCCTAGTTGCACGCCACGGCCTCTTGCACGACCTCCTGCTTCGCCCTAAAATTATTTTTATTTTACAAAAGGACATTTTACAAACCTACGTTTTGCGCATGTGCTCCTGCACGCACTTTTCCAGTCACAACACAGCAATCAGAGGAGGACGCGCTGAAAACTGTAATGCTGTTCTCTTCCTTCATAACTCGTACTGAGAAGGTTTGAGTTGCAGAGGAGTTTGTGACAGTTTCACCTGTTCAACCACATCAAAGTTTCGTAATTAGTAAGTCTGTGCTTTTTCTCTTTTTGTTCTTATGTGCTGAAGTGCTGCTGTGCCTTGGTGAAACGGTGTTTGTAGCCACGTGAAGAGCTCTTTTCCAAAACGCCATAAACCTAAAAAGCTGCCTCAAAGAACCAGCAAAAGTAATGATTATGAATGTGTAAAATATTGCAATAAGACATTTTAATTGTTTATTAACTTCTGTGTCGGCTGCAAAGATGAAGTTGACGATATATTGACTCGCGATCTTCGCAGTAGGCTAGTGAACGCATGCACCGGAGAAATGCACATTTATTAGGCTACATAGTTTTATTTTGTTTTGGATGGTTTTGTTTAGAACCAGATTTCTGTAAATATATTTCACATTTTTTAGGCCTGTGAGGCGAGGCTACGTTTCGGTTCACGATGATATAATCTCCAGTTCAAGCACCTTATGTTGTGATTGATAGCCTATATTTACTTTATGTATTTAATCCAGGAATGAAAATATTAATGAATTAATGAAAAAAAAAAAAATTAAAATTAAGATACAATTAATACAAAACGAAATTCGTTTTAAAGAAAGGCTTTGTGCTTTCTGTTTTGAGGTCTCTGTTAAAGTTTGAAAGTCTTAGTGCAGCTTTCAGAGCGCTCGCGTCCATAATGGAGAACTGTCAAGTAATATTGTTTTTTCCTCATAAATGCAAACACGAAAAATAAAAGACAAAAACTTTTTTAAAAAGACAAACCATAAAAAAAAAAAAAAATAAAAAAAAAAAAGATGGATTTATAGCGTTTTGGGGGGAAAAATGAATGGATTTATACCGTTTTGAAAATGTTTTTTTTTTTTTACTTTGAATTGATCATCAACAATATTGTTGTTTGATTTAATAATCACTGTTGCAAGAAGTGCCTAGTTAAGTTTTTTTTTTTTTTTTTTTTTTGTAAGTGGAAAAAGTAGGGGCTGCCACAGATTATGTTTAGTTAGCTCCTTTATTGTTTTTTTCTATAGCCTACAATAATATAGGTCAAATGCAGCAAGTCAAAAGACCAACTGGACCTTCTTTGCCAGTTTGCTCACATTTCTTTGAAGGATGGCAAAAATATTGCCTGAATATCGATATCTAGATATTGGAAAAAAATATCGAGATATTCATTTTTGTCAATATCTCCCACATCCCTACATGCAGAACACCATATATGTTATGAATCTTACACGAAATTCATCTTCATCACAATGTAACTGATGGTAATGGAAAAAAGTGTATCAATGCAACCTGTTTTTAGCTTATATAACTAGCTCGTTAGCAAATCAAAAAATATATATTTTAAATTGACCAATATCAATATGCTAGCTTGATAGTGAGTACTAAAATACATCTTATTTGTTTATATTCATAAGCAATTAGCGTTAGATTTTTTTATTACATGTGATTCTGACATGATGTCACTACATGCACTGTGCTCCTTCCTCTCTGCTTGTCTCAGGTAAATAATGCGTCTTCAGCTCAGCGGTTGGAGTCGCGCGTTCATGTGTTTTGGGGGCGTGGCTTTGGAAGGAGCCCAGAAGGGAGGGGGTGGAGTGAATGGAAATAATGAACTGTCTTTAAAACAGTCGTGAGAGGTCTACAGACACTCGATTTTTATACTTTCTTTTTCAGAGTACTTACATTTTAATTATGTATTGATATGTACATAAAGTTTAAACAAATTTGAAAAAGAAGTTTTTTAGACCATTCCTACCTACCCTGCCTTTAATTCAAAGTAGTGCAAGTGTTAAATATTCACACTTATGATTGGCATCTTTATAAATTGACTTCATTTTATCCACTATGTGATGGGGATATAAAATGTACTGCATAACAAGAATGACTTTTTACAGATATATTGACATATCAAACGATTACAAACATAATCAAACACTCATATAGCAACAATTTACATGCCTGAACGGCTTTAAAATTACAGGGTTCTGCTGTTTAAATGTCAGCAAGGAATCAGGATTACTTGGTTTCCAGTAAATTGAGAGAACAAAATAATTGACGGACTGTCTGACCTTTAGTACTTTAGTTCACTCTTGTGTAATAATTGATCGAATAAAAAGGTTAATACAATGTCAGGTTAGCTGGCTCAAGTGGGTGATGCATGTTTGAATCTTATCGTTTTCTGAAACTTCATCCTTCTCCCCATCAGTCTCTCGGATCAAATGCTACACCCATTTCAGTTGTAAATACTTAGTATATGATTGTATATGATCACACACCTTGTACCAGGTACTTGTCATGAAAACGGTCAAGGATGTATATTGCATCAGATATATTTCACCTAAAAAAGAATTTAATCATTAAAATTGTATGCTTTGAGACACAGGGTTTCTAGTAAAAAAAAATAGTAAAAAAAATTTATACAAATAAAAATGTTTTGCTTGAAATAAAATAAAATATTTTTTTATTATATAAATATAATTAAGTTACATTTATTTTATTTCAGCTAGTTGCCTTGCTAAGGCAACATTTTTATTTTTCATATAGTTTAACTTGAACAAAAATAACTAAAGCTAAAAAATTATTAAAAACTATATAGACATTTAAAATTAATACAATTGACAACACTCAACAAAGTGTCACTTATAAGCCTTTTAGAGCTTCTTTTGTTGGCATTACACCAGCCCTGAGCATGTAAGACTACTAAAATGAAGGGAGACCAGCACTCTTTACACGTTACCATTCAGTTTATTTTTAGAGGAGAGCGTTTACTATCAGGACTGGTGTAGGCATTTGGTTTTAAATGAAGGATAGATCGAATACAGGGTTTCCATCATTGAACAGGGTCAGGCCAGGATTACTGACTGCACAACACCATCACCTCGGTCAACCAACCAATCACATAAATAACAGTAACGTGACACTGACAGAAACATCCAGCTCACCCCAAGGTTGAACAACCATATAGAGAAAAACATTGCTCAGTTACCATGATTTAAAGATACAAATCCAAAAACACTAGAAGTCCAATCTAATAATGCAGGACGAATCTGTCACAAACCCATCCAGGTCACATCTCACCCCAGAATCAACAAAGACATTGTTGCATAGTATAGGCTTTTATAATAAGGGGCTTCAGTAGAGGAATTTCCAAATAACTGACCAGTTTCCAATGCATTTCCACCAAGTCGTTTATTGTGAAACTATTTTACCAAAAATGAGCCACAGTGTTGGTCGAGGGGTGAAATGCAACGTACACACTTTTTGAAGTGTGAAAAACGACTGGTACAGTTAGCAGATCTGTCAAAAGCTAACCACCAACAGCTATTTCTATTCAGGTCATGGTGAGACTGCGTTTTAAAGCTTTTAGTTAGTTCAACTGGGCTGTTTCAGATCGATTTATCAGATTTTGGTGTCTTCTGTTTTTCACAACACATTTAGTCCCATGGGCCTATACTTGACTGTGGAAAAACTTGACAGAAAAGAAAATTATTTTTGCTGCGTGAATGTGTCTTCTGAAACATTATGGTTATGGCCTTGTCGTGGTTGTTAATGTGCATCTAATTACCCGTCCTACTATCAGAGCAGACCGTCCTCTCCACAATGACCCGAGGGCTCGATAACTCGGCCACATGCAGCCGTAAATTATTTTAATGTCTCTTGACCCATCCACCTCTCCACCCTCCACCGAACTTCAGCAATCAATAGATGAACGCTGACGTTCTGAACCTGTAAGCTTCATTTTCAAATCAGGACATGTGACGTGACCCCCGTGACCCCATAAGACACACGCTCTTGTTAAGGGTAGACACGGATCAGTGTTTTGTCTCTTGTGGAGTTGGTTTGCGGTTAATATCTTTTACTATTGAAGATCTCATTTAAAAAACAAACAAGCAACAGTTAATTTAATCTTTAGACAAAAAGATAAAAAAAGACAAACATATTTGATACATCAGGCTTTTATGGCTCATTTAATATGATATAAAAGAATATGGAGCTCATACTCAAGTTTTTTCAGAGGCCCAAACTGAGCAAAAATATGCAATTTAATGCGGTTGCTGAAATTTATGACCAAAAAGTAAAATGAAATTCTGATAGCTTGTAATGTAAATCAAAGAAATCTTTATTACAGACTACTTGCATAAATGCATATAAATATCAGTTGTCACTATATAATGCAATACAATGATGATCGAGAGATGAAGAAATATAAACGGTCCTCAAAAGCCTGAACATGATTTTTCTAAATAATGATGTATGGATAATCAAGTAAATCTAAGTTTCTTCGGTCCAGTGAGTGTTCACCTTAAAATACAGTGCTATGCATAAGTTTAGACACCCATGCTAAAGTTGACTAAAAAGAGGAATAAAAAATCATATTTTGGAAATTGAACTTAATGCCTTAATTTAAAAAATTAGGAAAAATCCAACCTTTAAGGACACCAATTTTCTTTGTGAATGAATAATGTATCGTAAATAAATAAATGTTCTTCCTTAAAATACAGGGTGCATAAGTTTGGACACCCCTATGTTAAATTCCCATAGAGGCGGGCAGATTTTTTTTTTTAAGTATTTTTTTTTATTTTTTGTTTAGGATACTATGCATCCTGATAAAGTTCCCTTGGCCTTTGGAATTAAAATAGCCCCACTTCATCACATAGCCTTCACCATACCTAGAGATTGGCATGGGGTACTTTCCATAAGATCATCTCTCAATGCAAATCAAACTAGCTATTAGGCTAACTGAAATAAAACCATGCCAATCTCTAGGTATGGTGAAGGCTATGTGATGATGTGGGGCTATTTTAATTCCAAAGGCCAAGGGAACTTTATCAGGATGCATAGTATCCTGGATCCATGAAGTAACTGGCCTTTAAAAATAAAAATCTGCCTGCCTCTATGGGAATTTAACATAGGGGTGTCCAAACTTATGCACCCTGTATTTTAAGGAAGAACATTTATTTATTTACGATACATTATTCATTCACAAAGAAAATTGGTGTCCTTAAAGGTTGGATTTTTCCAATTTTTTTTAATTAAGGCATTAAGTTCAGTTTCCAAAAGATGATTTATTATTCCTCTTTTTAGTCAACTTTAGTATGGGTGTCTAAACTTATGCATAGCACTGTATTACAATATAAACGTTATTCTTCTGTTTACTTAATAAAAATAGTAAAGATTTCACAGCTAAAAGGCACGAGCTGAAGGTGGACATTTTTACACTAAAAAAAAAGTATAAACTACTAGTTTTTCATCAAAGTTTGGATCCTGTTGATAATTTAGAGGCCTTCGAAATGTACGTAACAAAAATGATACAGTAGGCTTTACAGGGTTGATGATTTGTTTGATTCCCTAACACTTAGCATGAGCTATAGTAATCCAAAGCATTAGTAATTATTTTAACGCCAGTCATTTCTGATTCTATCACATGATCTGATTACTAGTCCAATCTCTTCCCTTTTCTCTCTTCAGGCCTGCAGAGCTCAATAAAATCCTCATCTCCTGGCTGAAGGAAACACACCAGAAAACCTCCATCCCTGTTCATCCCAAGTTATGAGATGATCGTCCTGATTTAACTATACGCGGGGGAATGAACCGGCTCGGCTAAAGTGCTCTAATGTCCAGGCTTGCTGATTGCATAATAACAGTCCATTGTCAGTTGAGTGAATTTCAGTAGTCCTCTGACTGCTTTACGTATGAAGTCGTTTGTAATATTCTGCAATAATGAAGATTTTCTAAAGGCAGTGTCTATTTATACTGCCTATATATTTCATCTTTTGTTCAAATATAGAGTCTAAACAAGATGCTGTTTATATTTGGTGCAAACTGTATCGGCCACTGCCTTTTTTTTAACCTAATATTTTTTTTAAATCACATTTTATTATGAATTGTTTTTATTAACAGCTTTGCTAAAGAAAACTAATAAATAATCCTTTGCATTGTAAAAAACTGAATCACTTCTTTCTACAAAAATCATCAATGTTTGCTACAAACATATTGATATTGCTGATTGACATCGGCCAGACCAATTACTGTAATTGGCCATTTTCCTTTGGGGGTTTTCCAATTTGTGTGTAAAATAAAGCCTGTGGTAAACATAACTTGACAATACTTTGACATTTTGCAAACGCAAATTACACACACCCATAGCAAAAATGCACATTTTGAAGCAGTTGTGCTCATATTTGAAAAATGTATGTTATTAATTAGTAACTAGATAAGAAAGCTTGAGGTGTGAGTGTGTGCTGTGTACATTGTAGAACAAAACGTCAAAGTATCATCAAGTTATGTTTACCACAGGCTTTATTTTACTCAATCAAAAAACCCATAGGAAACTGGAAGGGACCAGCGATTCCGGGTTCTGACGTCATACAGTACCTGCATCTCTCTAGAACTTCTTTTAAGCATGTTATCTGCTATCATTACGATATATTGATATGGGGCCAGTGAGGGTTTTTTTTTTTTTTTTTAAGAAATTAATACTTTTATTTAGCAAGGATCCATTAAATTGATCAAAAGTGACAGTAAAGACATTTGTTACAAAAGATTGTTTCAAATAAAAGCTGTTCTTTTCAACTTTCTATTCAACGTATCCTGAAACTATAACTATATAAATATATATGCCGGTATAAACCAGTTTTCACTATTGCGTTTGCAACTGGTTCAAAATGCTGCAGCTCGCATTTGGGGAAGAAAAAACGTGAGCATATCACCCCTATTTCATCACATTTACATTGGCTGCCAGTCAAACACAGAATTGAGTACAAGGTTTTAACTTTTGTATTTAAAGCCTTGCATGGTCTGGCTCCAGTTTATATCTCAGACCTTATTTGTCCATACTCTCCCCAAAGATCTCTTAGATTATCCTCTGACAAATTATTATCCTTTCCACTATCTCGCTTGAAATCTAAAGGTGACAGAGCCTTTTCCGTATTTGGTCCAAAGCTGTGGAATTCGTTACCGCAATTTGTTAGGTTATCTCCTTAGTTCCTTATATGCATTTAAGTCATCTCTGAAAACATATCTTTTTTTCTCAGGCCTTTTCATAATTGTGTATGTAGCCTTAGTATTTTTGTACGACTTTTATTTTTTAATGTGTTTTTGTGAAGCACCTTGGTCAGCAGTAATGTTGTTTTAAGGTGCTATATAAATAAATGTGACCTTGATATATATAAAAAAAAAAAAAAATAAAAAAAAAAATTATATATATATATATATATCTATCTCTCTATCTCTATCTATATCTCTCTCTATCTATCTATCTATCTCTCTCTCTATCTCTACACATAGTATATATCATATAATGGTTTCCACAAAAATAAGCATCAAAACTGTTTTTATAATTAAAATATTTTGATCAGCAAATCATCATATTAGAATCACGCGACACTAACGACTAGAGTTATGATGCTGAAAATTCAGCTTTGCATCACAGGAATAAATGAAAATAGAAAACAAGTTATTTTAAACTGTAGTAATATTATTGTTTTTTGATCAAATAGTGAGCATTTCAGCATTTGATCAGGAACGCTGCTCTAAATATCAGTTGAGCACTAACTCTTAGTCAATAATAGTCTGATTTCCATCTTTAATACATGAACAAACCTAAAGTGTAAAAGCGTCCTGTCTTAGGCCTAGTCTCAGTCTGGTCATTTCCTGAGGCGGAGCTGTGATTACACTCTTTGTTAAAGCAGACTGATTGCCTTGACCTGAGATTACTGTCTTATAATGGAGTTTAGAGAGGAAGGCAGAGCGCCACTGCAACCGCTGCGACTGCTTCATTTCAAAAAGGAAATCATTTCATATACAAAGGAAATCATTTCATATACAAAGGATTCAGTGTTTTGCAGTTACAAGCGCGTCACTGTTTTCAAATGGAATAGCCTTAAATTATGTTCTGAATATCAATGTCAAACTCTCAGAGGGCAGAGCATGGTTTATACATCCTTCCTGTTTGCTAAGATTCAAGTTAAGTTTCTGCTTTTTGTACACTTGTGTAATAGATAATTACACTTTCTTCTTAATGATTATGCACTTTAATTATTTACCATATTCAGCTTTGGATTTAGGCAATTTCAGTAATGATGGAATATTCTGGCCAGAAACAAATGTTTCCTAATTAGCATGGATGGATAACAGGACGAATATAATGTATTGGTCAGTTTTCAGATAGCATAAACATTATAAAAAATAAACTGTTGAACATTCAACCCTAAACTAAACACACCTAAAAGTTGCTTTAGTCTGCTGTCGGCATCTACAGTAGATATTGGTGTGTTTGTTTTAAATAAAGTATTTACATGTATGGTTCCAGTCAAGTCAAGTCATCTTCATTTATATAGCGCTTTTAACAATGTAGATTGTCTCAAAGCAGCTTTACAGAGATAAGCGTATAATTTAAGGTAACAGAGATTGTTTTGGCTTTATAGCAGAGTTAAGTTATTTTCCATCTAAAGTTAGTTTTGATTGATTCGCTTCCGTCGCAACGATCATTTGTTATTAAATTAGGGGCCGCTAAGACGACACCATTCTCTCTACACAGACTTTAAACGCGAACCTGTGAGAAACGCTGATGGCGCTCACATGCGCATTTAGAATGGGTTCTATAGTTATGTGCGTTAGAATATACGCAGGTTTGGAATTCCCTACAAGCCAAGCCTAAACAAAGTACTTGTCTTTCCTTATAAATTTTGATAAGGAATTTTATTTTATTTGTTGCTTTGGGGTAGGACCGCAAGACGAATTTTTCCGACAACGCCTTATCTGTAGAGTGGTAGAGGGATCCTCCATAGGGAGAGACTAGTTGGCACTTCAGCACTGCGTTGTCATCGGTCCAGGTGAAGGTCCTTCATCAGATCTGGATACGGCCCGGATGTTTAATAGGGAGCCAATGCAGTTTTGACAGAACTGGGCTAATATGGTCATACTTCCTGGTTCTGGTAAGAACTCGAGCTGCTGCGTTTTGAACCAGCTGTAGTTTGTTTATTAAGCGTGCAGGGCAACCACCCAGTAGAGCATTACAATAATCTAGCCTTGAGGTCATGAACGCACAAACTAATTGTTCCGCATTTGTCAATGAGAGCATATGACGTAATTTAGATATATTTTTAAGATGGAAAAATGCAGTTTTACAGATACTAGACACGTGACTTTCAAATGAAAGATTGGTATCAAAGAGCACACCCAGGTTCCTAACCGACGACGAAGACTTAACAGAGCAGCCATCAAGTGTTAGACAGTATTCTAGGTTATTACGTGAGGAAGTTTTTTGTCCAATAATTAGAAACTCTGTTTTTTCAGAATTTAGAAGTAGGAAATTACGAGTCATCCAATTTTTTATATCCGCTATGCATTCCGTTAATTTTGTGAATTGATAAGTTTCGTTAGGTTTTGAAGAAATATAGAGCTGAGTATCATCGGCATAACAGTGAAAGCTAATGCCATGTTTCCTAATGATATCTCCTAAGGGTAGCATGTACAGAGTGAACAGCAGCGGTCCTAGTACTGAGCCTTGTGGTACGCCATACTGAACTTGTGATCGATGAGACATCTCATCATTTACTGCTACAAACTGATAACGGTCAGATAAGTATGATTTAAACCATGCTAGTGCATTTCCCGTAATGCCAACATAATGTTCTAATCTATTTAAAAGAACGTTGTGGTCGATGGTGTCAAATGCAGCACTAAGATCGAGTAACACTAATAGAGAGACACAACCACGATCGGATGATAAGAGCAAATCATTTGTTACTCTAACGAGAGCAGTCTCAGTACTATGGTATGGTCTAAATCCGGACTGGAAATCCTCGCAGATATCATTTCTTTCAAGAAAGGAACACAGTTGTGAGGATACTGCCTTTTCTAATATCTTTGACAGAAAGGGTAGATTCGAGATCGGCCTGTAATTGACTAATTCTGAAGGATCAAGTTGCGTTTTTTTAACAAGCGGTTTAATCAAAGCCAGCTTAAAGTTTTTTGGTACGTATCCTAGAGACAAAGACGAATTAATGATATTAAGAAGAGGATCTATGACCTCTGGAAGTATTTCTTTCAGTAGCTTAGTCGGTATAGGGTCTAACATACATGTTGTAGATTTAGATGATTTAATGAGTTTAGTAAATTCTTCCTCTCCTATAGCAACGAATGAATCAAATTTTTCCTCAGGGAGACTACAATGCACTGCCTGATGCGATACTGTAGTAGACGGTTGCATAGTTATAATTTTGTCCCTGATATTATCAATCTTATAAGTGAAGAAGTTCATAAAGTCATTACTGCTGTGTTGCTTGGAAACTTCGGTGCTTGAAGCTTTATTTTTCGTTAGTTTAGCCACCGTTTCAAATAAATACCTAGGATTATGTTTATTTTCTTCTAATAGGGTTGAAAAATAAGCAGATCTAGCAGCTTTTAAAGCCTCTCTGTAAGTAATTGAGCTCTCTTTCCATGAAATGCGAAATACCTCTAGTTTTGTTTTCTTCCAGTTGCGCTCCATTTTTCTGGCTGCTCTCTTAAGGGCCCGAGTGTGCTCGTTGTACCACGGCGTTGGACTATTTTCTTTAATCTTCTTTAAGCGCAACGGAGCAACTGTGTCTAAAGTGCTGGAAAAGAGAGAGTTAAACGTTTCTGTTGTAATATCTAGTTCTTCTAAGCTATCTGAGATGCTGAGATGATGAAACTGATTAGGAAGATTATTAATAAAGCAATCTTTAGTAGCAGAAGTGATAGGTCTCACATATTTGAAACACGGAGTCGGCTTTGCAGCCTTGGCTAAATGTAATTTACACGAGACTAGATAATGATCTGAGATGTCATCGCTCTGCTGCAGAATTTCAACGGCATCAACATCTATTCCATGTGATAATATTAGATCTAGAGTATGATTACGACGATGAGTAGGTCCTGACACGTGTTGTCTAACTCCAATTGAATTTACAATGTCTTTAAATGCCAATCCCAATGCATCTTTTTCATTATCGATGTGTATATTAAAATCACCAACAATTAGTACTTTATCTGCAGTCAATATTAATTCTGATAGAAAGTCCGCAAATTCTTTGATAAAGTCTGTATGGTGCCCTGGTGGCCTGTATACAGTAGCCAGCACAAATCTCAAACGTGATTTATCGTTTACACTATATATTTTTACATTAAGCACCAATGCTTCAAAAGAATTATATTTAAAACTTGATTTCTTAGTGGTTTTGAAACTATTACTATAAATTACAGCAACACCACCCCCTTTGCGTTTCAGACGAGGTTCATGTTTATAACAGTAATCTTGCGGGGACTCATTTAAAGTAATGTAATCGTTTGGTTTTAGCCAGGTTTCTGTCAAACACAGCACATCTAGGTTATTATCTGAAATCATATCGTTAACAACGAGTGCTTTTGAAGTAAGCGATCGAATATTCAGCAACCCAAGCTTTAGCATTTGCTCATCTGTATTATAGCTGTTTTTTATTTGTTGAACATCAATTAAATTTTTAACCTTAGTTGGGTTTAAATGTTTTTTGGATTTCCAAATTCGGGGAACAGACACAGTCTCTATATGATGATAGCTAGGTGAAAGAGGCTCTATGTGATGGGATTTATCTGACCTGGGTGACGCGAGGCCGCTAGCAGACAGTCGGTTTAGCCAGTCTGTCTGCTTTCTGACCTGAGCCCCAGATTGTCATGTTTGAGCTCTAAGACTATGTGCCATATTACTAGAGAGAAGAGCAGCACCATCCCAGGAGGGATGAATACCATCTCTTTTCAACAGGTCAGGTTTGCCCCAAAAACTTTTCCAATTGTCTATGAATTCTATATTATTAAGTTCCACTGAATATTTACATGTAGTACATGACATGGGGTAGCTTTGGACAAAAGCATCTCCCAAATCTGTAAATGTAATTTGTTTTGTATATTATTAGCATATGCAGGTTAAATATCAGATGCATTCATTTTGCCAAACAAAACCATAAAAATGAAAGCCCAACTACTAAATATGTAGTGCACTTATCTTATAGTTATGCAGTTCTCAACTGCTTGTTTTCTTTATATTGTCTTAAAAATGTAAGCTATGAAAGCTTGGACAAATTTTACATTCTACTTAACCTGCAAAATTACAGTATACTCTTATAATGCACTATATGCTGTAATAAATCTCAACTGAATGATTGTTTGCATCATTGAAAAATATAAACTATTATCGCTCAGCTCTTACAGTATCTGCTAATGCATGGAAATATTATAAACATTAACATCATGATTTTCTGTCAAGCTGCTTTGAAACGATGTGTGTCGTGAGATGTGGTGTACAGGTTACAGTGGACAGTTCACTCTCCGAATGACGTTTGACAGTATCGCTCTATACTCATCGGATGAAGGACACAAACAGACAGGCGCTCCATCAGTGAAACTTCTGATACTCGAAGGTTTAGTGTGCACAAGGGACAATTCACCCCGTCAAAATGCTCAGTCCCACAGATGATGCATGAAGATCGCAGGTTAGCGGCAGATTTGGGGGCCACACGTTTCCAAAAATCATTCATCTTTATTGGTGAAACTGTTTGTTTCAAGTGTGAGTTGCACAAATTGATTAGAAATGTTGCATATGCAAGGCAGATTAGTTGTATCCAAATTTCTGTTGTGCACGCAATACAGCAGGGTTCCTTAAATCCGGTGCTGGAGGGCCGCTGCCCTGCAGAGTTTAGCTCAAACCCTGATCAAACTCATCTACCTGTGATTTCTCAGCTTTCTCAGGTGTGTTTGAAGGGCCACATCCCAACAGAGTTCAGCTCCAACCCTGATCAGAGCAAGATTTGAGGAACCCTGCAATAGAGGATTTCTATGAGCTGCATGCTCAAGATAGTAAAGTCAAATCTAATATTTATATAGCGCACAATACACACTGTCAAGTGTCACCATTATTTATATAGCGCTTTACAATACAGATTGTTTCAAAGCAGCTTTACAGTGATAACAGGAGAATAATGCAACAAAGATTGGTTTGGCTTTACAGCAGCTCTAGAAGAAAGTCATAGTCCAGTTTAAAGGGTTAGTTCACCCAAAAATGAAAATTCTGTCAGTAATTACTCACCCTCATGTTGATCCAACCCCGTAAGACTTTCGTTCATCTTCGGAACACAAATTAAGATATTTTTGATTAAATCTGAGAGCTGTCTCACTCCTTCATAGGCTGCTAGGTAATTGATATCTGCCGGCCCAGAAAAGTTAGTAAAGACATCGTTAATATAGTCCAAGTGACTACAGTGGCTCAGCGACGAGAATACGTTTTGTGTGAACCCTCCCCCAAAAAATAACGACTTTATTCAACTATTAATTTTCTTCTGTTCACGAGACGCCACGACGCAAGCGCGAGAACTGAGAAGATGACGCAGATGGGTCTAGTGTTTAAAATGGTTTTAAAGTGTGCATTTCCTGGATGTCCGTATCGTGAGAAACCAACAAGAAAACGTGAAAGTGCCTTACCAATGCCGCAAAATGAATGGCTTACCTTTCACACTTCCCCATCAAATGATCGTGAGCGTCGTCATCTCAGTTCTCGCGCATGCGTCGTGGCGCTCTCGTGAACTCGCGTCAGAGGCCGACATGGAAGAAAATTAATAGTTGAAGTCGTTATTTTAGGGGAATTTTTTTCCACAAAAAGGAGTCTAGTCGCTTGATACACTTAAGGTTGAGCCACTGTAGTCACTTGGACTATTTTAACGATGTCTTTACTAACATTTCTGGGCTGGCAGAATGAAATTACCTAGAAACCTATGAAGGAGTGAGACAGCTCTCAGATTTCATCAAAAATATCTTAATTTGTGTTCCGAAGATGAACAAAAGTCTTACGGGGTTGGATCAACATGAGGATGAGTAATTACTGGCAGAATTTTAATTTTTGGGTGAACTAACCCTTTAAAGGCCCCCTGAAATCAAAATTATAGCTTTTAGTATGAATATGTTAGCCTTAAGGTTATGAATAAGCTGGTGTGTTCCAAAACAATGACAAAATTCACATTTAGGAGATATAAGCACTCAAAACTTACAGTCTCTCACTTCCGCTAAAATGGATCACGGATTTTTATGACATCACCGCAGACCTTAGTTTCTCATCACATTTTCTGTCCAATCAAATGCTCTCTAGAATCTGAATCGTCCCGCGACTCCCGCCCCCTATGCGATAAATACCACCTGGCCAAAGCGACCGTGGCTTTACGTACGAGATAGTACACGCATGCTCAGCACAACATGTCTCAGTTCAGTCAACTGTTGGAGTTACTGGAGTAACATTTACTCCGGATTGACTACCAGGCTCGTCCGAAAGAGAGTAACTTTAGAATACTGTGGATCAGCTCTGACTCAAGATGTGAACTGTTTTGAACGATTCAGTTCGATTTGGTGAACTGGTTCGACCGGTTCACTAAAAAGAACCGGTTCAAAAGAATAATTCGTTCACGAACCGGACATCGCATTGACACGTCACTGACACGTCACAGAGCAATATGGGTTGGAGATGTGTGTTCTGTTGCTCAAATGCTATACCGTTTTCCAACTGTACTCTGGTTAAGAATGAAATGGCTAGAATTTATTCACTCCTCTACTATTGAATCCAACGTATCATCATTGGCGCTTGGATTCGCTTCCATGGTGCTGTCAAGTACTACTTGCAGTCTGTGAGGTAAACTAAACGCTATTGGCTATTTGAAAAGGGGGAGGAGCCATTCAATATGTCCCGCCTTAGCTTCCTGTTTCAGTGGAAATTACGTCAACGCATGGAGAAAACAGTGATGTCATCATTCAGGTCAGTTCAGTGTTGTCAAAGCAGGCCGTTTCAAAGCAGCTTTAGAAAATCATGATGTTAATGTTTATAATATCTTAATATCAGTGGTGTGCATAGTGTTGGGAATCAAAAATTGATTCCAATTCTGAAATCGAAAACTTAAGGTCAGGAATCGGATACTTGTTATGAAATTTTAATTTGGATATCGATTCTTTTGTGTGCATTTTAATGACTTTAAACCATTCCAGCACAAGAAGACCCACGCACTGTCTTCTGCGCACAAATCTCCCCAAAATAAAAAAAATAAATCCAAATTAATGTGACAGCAACTTAATGTACCTGCTGTTGACTATAATGTTAATCAAACAACAAAAGACAAAGAAAAATTTCTCACAGGTCTTGACTGAATAGCTTGTGTTACTATATTTGTAATGTATTTTTTAAGTGCAGTGTTATTTTTTTTTATTTGATTACAGTTTCTATACCTGAAAATCATAACACACTTTATTTTTTAACACACTTTATATTTGTTCAGTTGTATTTATTTGTACAATTGCTTGTTTGTTCTTTTTCAGTTACTGAGTGTTTATTTGTCTTTTAATAATGCTTTTATTAGTTAGGCTAGTTGTTCTTGCTGTGGTATTTTTAAACCATAGGCAAAAGTTCCTTGTGGGGTGTGTTAAAACTCAATGGTCTCAGGGAGGCAAGAGAGACACGGACTCCCGCTGTAACTGTACCTGCTGGTGTCGCTGTTGGACAGTGTTACTTTAGAAAAGCGAGCGATTTTGACACTTTTTTTTTGTCAATTTCACATTTTGTAATATTTGTGTTGTTTTATTTTTAAAATATGGATTATTTTCTCATCCGTTTTTTTATTTTTATTTTTAGAGGCACTGCCTCCCTTGCTTCCTCAGAGGAAACGCCCCCACTTAATATCTTCATACCTTATACAGTGAGGAAAATAAGTATTTGAACACCCTGCTATTTTGCAAGTTCTCCCACTTGGAAATCATGGAGGGGTCTGAAATTGTCATCGTAGGTGCATGTCCACTGTGAGAGACATAATCTAAAAAAAAAAATCCAGAAATCACAATATATGATTTTTTAACTATTTATTTGTATGATACAGCTGCAAATAAGTATTTGAACACCTGTCTATCAGCTAGAATTCTGACCCTCAAAGACCTGTTAGTCTGCCTTTAAAATGTCCACCTCCACTCCATTTATTATCCTAAATTAGATGCACCTGTTTGAGGTCGTTAGCTGCATAAAGACACCTGTCCACCCCATACAATCAGTAAGAATCCAACTACTAACATGGCCAAGACCAAAGAGCTGTCCAAAGACACTAAAAACAAAATTGTACACCTCCACAAGGCTGGAAAGGGCTACGGGGAAATTGCCAAGCAGCTTGGTGAAAAAAGGTCCACTGTTGGAGCAATCATTAGAAAATGGAAGAAGCTAAACATGACTGTCAATCTCCCTCGGACTGGGGCTCCATGCAAGATCTCACCTCGTGGGGTCTCAATGATCCTAAGAAAGGTGAGAAATCAGCCCAGAACTACACGGGAGGAGCTGGTCAATGACCTGAAAAGAGCTGGGACCACCGTTTCCAAGGTTACTGTTGGTAATACACTAAGACGTCATGGTTTGAAATCATGCATGGCACGGAAGGTTCCCCTGCTTAAACCAGCACATGTCAAGGCCTGTCTTAAGTTTGCCAATGACCATTTGGATGATCCAGAGGAGTCATGGGAGAACGTCATGTGGTCAGATGAGACCAAAATAGAACTTTTTGGTCATAATTCCACTAAACGTGTTTGGAGGAAGAAGAATGATGAGTACCATCCCAAGAACACCATCCCTACTGTGAAGCATGGGGGTGGTAGCATCATGCTTTGGGGGTGTTTTTCTGCACATGGGACAGGGCGACTGCACTGCATTAAGGAGAGGATGACCGGGGCCATGTATTGCGAGATTTTGGGGAACAACCTCCTTCCCTCAGTTAGAGCATTGAAGATGGGTCTTCCAACATGACAATGACCTGAAGCACACAGCCAGGATAACCAAGGAGTGGCTCTGTAAGAAGCATATCAAGGTTCTGGCGTGGCCTAGCCAGTCTCCAGACCTAAACCCAATAGAGAATCTTTGGAGGGAGCTCAAACTCCGTGTTTCTCAGCGACAGCCCAGAAACCTGACTGATCTAGAGAAGATCTGTGTGGAGGAGTGGGCCAAAATCCCTCCTGCAGTGTGTGCAAACCTGGTGAAAAACTACAGGAAACGTTTGACCTCTATAATTGCAAACAAAGGCTACTGTACCAAATATTAACATTGATTTTCTCAGGTGTTCAAATACTTATTTGCAGCTGTATCATACAAATAAATAGTTAAAAAATCATACATTGTGATTTCTGTTTTTTTTTTTTTTTTTGATTATGTGGACATGCACCTACGATGGTGGACATGCACCTACGATGTGGACATGCACCTACGATGTGGACATGCACCTACGATGTGGACATGCACCTACGATGACAATTTACGATGACAATTTCAGACCCCTCCATGATTTCTAAGTGGGAGAACTTGCAAAATAGCAGGGTGTTCAAATACTTATTTTCCTCACTGTAGTTAGTAGAACAGAGCAGCACTGTAAAAAATAAAAAAAAAGTTGAGAAAACTTAAAAGTTTAAGGCAACCAGCTGCAGGACATTTTTGAGTTTTCTCAACTTACGTGTTTGAGTTATCTCAACTTTTTTCATGTTAAATAGTTGATTAAACCTGAATTTGTCATACAAAACGTAAGTTGGATTTTTTACAGTGTGGGTGATAATATAGTTAATGTTATGTGGGGATACAAACAATCAAGCAGTTGAGATTTTTTATATAGTACATACTGTTTCATGGTGCTGTATGCATGCAGATAAAGTTGGACATACTTATATAACCAACTTTATATAGTTACATTGTATGGCTAAATATAGATATTTATATTATTTTGTTTTACGTGAGTGTACTGTATGTATAAAGAAAAAAGTTGGCTTTATATAGCCTATATCCAACTATAGAGCTGAGCAATAGATAATACAGTTTACATATTTGCGACAATATAAAGAATGCAGATGAGATTTGCAATGTACTCTATATATATTGCTTTACAAAAGTATATTGTATGTATGCTTTTAGCTCAGCAATAATGTAGTTTACATTTTGTAACGGGAAAAAAAAACTATATTCTTACATTCTCTATTTTTACATTGAAATGTGAGAGGTTGCTACGTAGTCAAATTCAAAAGTGATCAGGATCAGGCCCTTCGATGCAAGTCTGTGGGATTTTTTGTATTATTTTTTTTATCGTTATTTTGATCTCTTAGAGATAGACCAGATGCATGATTTGAGGAATAATTTTTAATAAAGTTTTAAAATATTGCTGATTACTTAAAGCACTAAATGATTTAGCTCCGCAGTACTTGAGCGAGCTCTTAACGCATTATAGTCCTTCACGTCTATTGCGATCTCAAAATTCCGGCCAGTTGATAATACCTAGAATATCAAAATCGACTGCTGGCGGTAGATCCTTTTCCTGTTTAGCACCAAAACTCTGGAACAGTCTTCCTACCATTGTCCGGGAAGCAGACACACTCTGTTAAATCTAGACTAAAAACACATCTCTTTGGCCTAGCATACACATAACACATTATAGACTTCTATAATTCAATGTTAGGCTGCATAGATCTAATCTATGAAGATTATTTAAGTCATAAATGGAAGCCTTTTGGCTTCTCTGGGACAAAGAACAATTTGACCTGCCCAGGGAGGTAGAAGCCAGTCCAAACCGGTTAAGATACGGGGATATCAGTAAGGAAAGTTACAGAAACTGGGGAGGAGGAGTATAGTGTCAGAAAAGACACTATAAAATGTCTGTTTTTGTTGAGTCTGTTAGGTTCTGTCTTCCTGATACCGGGTAGCTGCGGTAACTGTGAACAGAATTCTCTCAGAGAATAAACTTTTTCTCTTTATTACAATTTGCCTCTGAAAGTTTTCTTATGCCTTTTGATGCTGTTTGATTAACCTTTGAAAATTGCCATTACAATTGGATCTGCATAGAACTGTCATAAGTCAGCCAGAACTGGGAACACTCCCCATAAATCCCAATAAAAGTCAAAACCCAATAAAAGTCTCTGTTTATCCCGAGGTTAACCGCAGTCCGCCGGATCCAGGCCGTTCAAATGTTCAAGGTTTGCACCTTGGAATCTATTTCAAGGTTTGCGTTCTCGAGCCACCAGGCACTGTTGTGTGCACCAGGCGACCGGAGCGCGTCTGTTAGAACGGTGTCGTGTTAGCGCCCCCTAAGTTAATAACTAATGATCTTTGCAACGGAAGTGAATCAATCAAAACTGACTTTAGCTGGACAATAACTTTATTCTAGAGCTGGTGTAAAGCCAAAAACAATCTGTTACTGTAATTTCCTTTGAAACAATCTATATTGTTAAAAGCGCTATATAAATATAGGTGACTTGACTACTGAAAAGTATTTAGTTTGCATTTATGAGTGTGCGTGATTCATCATTTCTGTCCATTTATCCTGAAACAAGTCATCATGTCAGTGTGAATTACCATACTATTAGTCCTCAAACACTCAATGCATTTTCTATATTTCTTTTTGATATTAGGTGTAAAGCTGTTTTTTTTTTTTGTGCTTATAGGAGCTATAAGAAGTGCAAGTGATTAGTTGTATTTATATTCATCCAAAAAGCAGCAGTAACAGTTTCTTCTTTTGCGTGTGCTGGTTTAATTATTTCCAGTGACGTGAGAGATTTCTTTGAGCTCTAGCTCTGCTGTTATATGTGTTAATGCTGCTCAGTAAATTAATTTTGGGATTCAATCTAGCATTCATATCGCAAACAATAGAGAAGAACCTTAACAGATGAAACTGGGTTTCCGGTTCGGTGATTTTCTTTTGCTCTGATAAGCCTTTCTATTCTCAGATGGATTTCTTACAAAGAACTGATGCATATACCAGATGAGTATTTGCCGACTGTTTATTCTTTGCTTTTATTTAACTTTCATATAATTACCGGAAAGGATTTTCACACAAGTTCTATAATATTTAAAAAGGAAGCTGTCAAAACAGTGAGTATGAGTAATACAAAATCCCTACCTTTATCAAAGTCTTCTGTGTGCTTTTAAATTGGCTTACTCCATAAACAATTATGTATCCTTTGATCGGAATGCATGAAGTGGAAAACTTGTGATTGAAGTCCAGTTAAATAATAGGCCTACAACTTTTTAATAGAGTATCATTCTTAACACAACAAGACAGCTAAATTACACAGAACTCACTGTGACAGACAGTGTATTTTTGCTGCCACTGTGACTGTTTCAGTTAATTGACTTTCTTAATTATGCAAATTATTTTTGAAGTGCCTGTTAGTTTGACTCTTTCACTGAAGCCTCACCAAAGTAACATGTACATCACAATGACTTAGGTGACTTAGAAAGCAGTTAAAAGCAATGAACATCTAAAGGGACGAGATGGACAGGAAAGATTGGTCTGCTAAATCATTTTAGTGTTAGCTAAGTTTTATTCTTCTTCGCATTTTTTTTGTAACTATTTCAGTTTTAACCACCAGACATACAGCTTCCATTCAAAGTCTTGTAGATAATATTTTGCATGCCGGTTTTATAATTTTTTTGGTAAACATTTTTTAAATACTTGAAAATATAAGTATCTGTGATTTTAGTATCACTGAGATACTATTATACTTTTTTTTTTTATTATGTATCTTTTTATTTTGTCAGTTCAAATCTAGACTAAAAACACATCTCTTTGACCTAGCATACACACAACACATTATAGACTTCTATAATTCAATGTTAGGCTGCATAAATTAGGTCAGCCGGAACAGGGAACACTTCCCATAAATCCTGATGTACTCGTTACATCATAAGAAGAATGGTGTCTGCGCTAATATCAGTCTCTCTGTTTATCCGAGGTTTACCGCAGTCCGCCGGATCCAGGCCGTATCCAGATCTGATGAAGGACCTGCGCCTGGACACGACGACAACGCAGTCCTGAAGTGTCAACTAGTCCCTCCCCTGTGAAGGCCCCTTCTCCTTCCCTTCACCTCTGTACAGATAAAACGTTGTCGGGATAATTCCGGTTCTCGTGGCTTTGCAGAAGGGATAAAAATTCTGTATTATAAATTTTAAGGCCAGACAAGTAGTTTGTTGAGGGTTGGTTTGTAAAGGAGGACTACAGGCCTGCGCACATATATATTCAAACGCGCATACCTATAGACTAAACACGTAATGCGCATGTGCACGCCATCAGCGTTGTCACAGGTTCACGTTTTTAAAGTTTGCGCAGAGAGAACTTAAGGGTTTTCTGTTAGAACGGTGTCGTGTTAGCGGCCCCTAAGTTAATAACTAATGATCGTTGCGACGGAAGTGAATCAATCAAAACTAACTTTAGCTGGACAATAACTTTATTCTAGAGCTGCTGTAAAGACAAAACAATCTCTGTCACTGTAATTTCCTATTATCACTGTAAAGCTGCTTTGGAACAATCTATATTGTTAAAAGCGTTATATAAATGAAGGTGACTTGACTTTGTAACTATTTTGAATTAGTTTACATTTACAGTGTTTTTATTTTAGTTTTTTTAGTTTTAAAGTTGTAGTATTTTTTTTCTTAATTTTATTAGTTTGTTTTTAAATGTCTATACTCTATATAATTTTATTTAATCCATTTTATATCGGTTATTTAAGTTAAATGAAATGAAAATGAGAAATGCTGCCTTGGCAAATGAAAAAATAAAAGTTTAATTTTTTTTTATATTTTCAGTAAAAGTTCTCACTACAACATCTGTATGTATACATACACTATACATACATAATATATAATATACATATATAAACAAAATTATAAACGCAACACTTTTCTTTTTGCCCCCATTTTTCATGAGCTGAACTCAAAGATCTAAGACTTTTTCTATGTACACAAAAGGCCTATTTCTCTCAAATATTGTTCACAAATCTGTCTAAATCTGTGTTAGTGAGCACTTCTCCTTTGCCGAGATAATCCTTCCACCTCACAGGTGTGGCATATCAATCTATCTATCTATCTATCTATCTATCTATCTAGTACTGTGCAAAAGTCTTAGGCATGTTAATACCAAAAAAAAAAAAAAAGGTTTTACGTCAGTTATTTATATCTTTTGCTATAGTGTGTCAGTAGGAAATATCAGTTTACATTTCCAAACATTCTTTTTGCCATTAATTGTAATAATCCAGTGAGATTTGTGTATGCACAAGGAGTCTGACAACAGCCAGGATGATCTGATCTCACCATCATCGAGTCCGTCTGTGATTGCATGAAGAAACAGAAAAAACTGAGACAGACTAAATCCAGAAGAACTGCGGGAACGTCTCCGAGATGCTTGAAGAAACCTTCCTGCAAAGCTACAGTACTGTGAAAAGTACTGGCACTTGTGTAAAAATGCTGTAAAGTGAGAATGCTTTCAAAAATAAAATCACAAATTGAATTTATTTATGATTGAACTTCTATTAACTAATTCAAATCAATAAATGGTGTAACGACCCTTTGCGTTTAAAACGGCTTTTGTCCAGGTACACTTGTGCATAATTTTTCAGGTAGCTTTGCAGGAAGGTTTCTTCAAGCATCTCGGAGACGTTCCCGCAGTTCTTCTGGATTTAGTCTGTCTCAGTTTTTTCTGTTTCTTCATGCAATCACAGACGGACTCGATGATGGTGAGATCAGATCATACCGGCTGTTGTCAGACTCCTTGTGCATACACAAATCTCACTGGATTATTACAATTAATGGCAAAAAGAATGTTTGGAAATGTAAACTGATATTTCCTACTGACACACTACAGCAAAAGATATAAATAACTGACTTAAAACCATTTTTTAGGGGGGGGGGGGGGGGGGGGGGGGGGTACACACACACACACACACACACACACACACACACACACAGAACACTTAACTTAGTGATTGCTATCAGGATGTGAAGAGACTTTAAACCAGCATAAAAACAAAAATTCTAGAACAAATCACAAACCCAGCCTTTAAGTGTTAAACCCGATTTGAATAATTAGCTGAAATTTTTAAGTAGCCAACATGGCGCAACATAAGCGATTGCACCTTTAAGAATGGGAGGCTTCCCTTTATGTTGATTTTTATAGTTAGTCTTATGACCTTTTTCTATCACCCTCTGTTTAGGGAACTGTCCCTCTCACACATACTGTACACCTGCATCCTTTTCCGTCATGCCACAGTGAACACCGAGATCATCCAAAATAAAGCAACAAGAGGCTCTTCAGTCATCATTGTTTCCATGCATTCTATCCATAAATCAATCAGCATGATGATTATTCGCCCCCTGCTGGGCAGATGGTGTTTATCTGCTTGTCAAAATTCTAAAGTCTTCAATATAGATATTCTCAGATATTTAATATGAATTTCTAAATAATAATAATAATAATAATAAAAATTAGGCTTTAATAAAATAAAATAAATGAAGCTTTAACTAAAGTGGGGAAAAAATGAACAGAAATGACTCGGTTTTCGTGGAAGCCATTTTAATAACTTTCTAGTTTTACAAAATGTTAGTTGGCTTTTGTACATGAAAATCTGTAGATTATTCATCACGTTTATAGTATAAATCCATAAGGTCAGAGACATTCAATTTAATTTCTATACTATGATGAGATGAGACACAAAAGTTTGTTGGCTTTTGAACATGATTATCTGCAGATTATTTATCACATTTACATTAATAAAAAGGTCAGAGTCATTTATTTTTTTCAGTTCTATATTAGTTATATTAGTTAGACACTTAAAAAAAAATTATATGTAAAAGACATTTTTACTGGTTAATGAAGACATTTTATCATACCTGTTGTTCAGTGCAATGTAAACTTTTACTGTCTGCCGCCTCCTTGTGGAGACATGCGAGACTTGAACCAGAAGATTCAATACACATTACAAAACATTCAATCCATTAAAGAGTATTGTGGTTTTTCCATTTGTTCAGACTGTACGCAACATCAAATAATTTTGCATATTTGACATCAGTAGGTTCCAATATTTTGTTTCATTTAAGAATTATTTAAGAAAGAAAGTGTGTTTTTGTATGATGTTGAACTCTTGTCTTCATGCAGCACGAGTCCCTTAAATCTTTTTCTTCTCAAATAAATCTTTCCAGGTGGGAACTATCTTGGAATAGACTTTTTCAATCTGGAAACAATTTTCAAAAATGTTACTCAACTGCCAATGTTTTCCAGAACAAGTGTAATAAGTCGACTCTACAATGAAAAAGATGATAATCATGTTTAGAATTAGAAAACATTTCTTACCTGCTCTGACTTTTTAACCCCGTATCGAAACATTGTGGCCTGATGTTCGCTGTTGTTGAACAGGATGTCAAAGGTGATGGGTTTCGCCATGATGTCATCAATCTCCGGCTTGATGAGAGTGTAGAAATCTCGAGGTGGATGCTTGTCATCCAAGTAGTTTCTTACCTTGTATCTCTTCCCGACCACATCAAGCGGGTCAAGCTTTACTGCGGCGTTTATAGCTCGGCCGAAAAGGAGGAGTTTGGTGTCTGAATCTTGAAGAGAGATGATGAGAGAATGAGTTATGAGATTTCAGATTTCACACTAACAGATCGCACACACTCACCTCTGATGGTCAGATGGGCCACGTAAGGAACTCCGTCCCGTTCACCATAGTAAACTCCAAAATGAGAAAAGTAACTGTTTCCGGGAAACTCAAGAATATCTCCGGGGTAAAGCTTCGGATGAGAGTTATGCTGAGAAGAAGAAAAAAAGTAAAGATATCAGGAAACTACACTTTAAAAGCACGATCACATCACACTCTTCAAAAAGAAAAGGGTTCAATGGGGATCTATTGTCCCAGTTTAGCTGTAGTGATGAACCAACCAAAGATGCATGATGCAGAAAAACTATGAAATAACATTTAATAAACACCAGGAACAATATAGAAATACACACTAGAATGTAACTTCAACACAAAACCTAAAACTGAGGAAGACTGTCTAAATACATGAGGAAGGTATTCAACAGAACAGGGAACAGGTGAGGACTAATCTGACACTATGACAACTAATGAACGAACTAGAACTAAGGCAAGACAGAAGGGCCGTTTAGACGACAACGTTGTACTTAAAACGTGAAAAAGTTTTTCCTTTGCGGTTTTCATGTAAAGTTCACACGGATCTGTGAAAACGGCTAAAAACGCTATATTCTGTACACTTTGTAAATGTAACTACACTTTGTAAAGAGAAACTACGCGCCTATAGACTGAACATGTAATAAGCATGCGCATGACATACCCGTTTTCACACAGAGACGATAACAGTATTGTTTTCAGAAGTTTGCATTTTCAGGCTCCCCAAAATGCTGCTGTCGTGTAAATAAATGGCCAAAACCCATAAAAAGTTTGCTTTGTTTAGTTGTAGGTGCCACCGTTTTCAACTAAAAATGGAAAAGAACTAAACTTACAGAACCCTAGGGTTCTTGACTCAATGCCAGAAAGGTTCTACATAAAGAGAAATGTCTTAAATGATTGCTTAATACTTTCATGTTTATGGGTTCTTTAAAAAAATTCTAGTGATAAAGTATGTTTACAAGCTATTTAATTCATAACATTTAATTATAATTAAAAATGAATTAAAACTACATAAACTAAAACTAAATCAATAAAATGACAGGAACCCCTAAAAGGTTCTACATAAGGTCTGACAGAACCTTTTAAGGTTCTATATAGAACATTTTTTTCTAAGAGTGCAGAACAAAAATAATATTTACCAGTCCCATTTGTGTTCGCTGCGCTATCGATGCCTTTGCCGTCGAAAACACTAGACGTGTACAGAGAGTCCTTCATTAAAAGAGCAGTGAAGCATTAATAACATCTGATATCACAAACCTCAAAGGGGAGATTTATGGGGGAAGCCTATCAGATTCTAACCTACAAGAACAAGCAATGTGCAGGTTATGCTCTCCTCTTTAAACACACCCAGGAACTATTCTTCAGTGCCTCATTAAAAGACATCCAAAAAAAAGCCCTTCATTATCTGTGAACGTGATTCTTTGTATAGGATATGGATATTTCAATGTCTGAAAGAGTACTAAGTGAAAGGAAAGATAATAAATAAATTTTAATGCTTTTTATTTATTTTAGCTTTTGTCAGAGGCAATAGGTTTCGAAAGACATCTCAGGTTAACTGATGCAGCAGCTTCTCAAGGGAGTTAAATTAAAGCCTAACTTCTCTTTTTATCAGGAAACATCTGCTCATCAAGTTGAAGCAAAGTGCAAAATGCAAATAAGCTGCTAAACGCATCACGCCCATCTCTCTCTTAAAGCGTAACTCTCGCCAAAATGCAACCTAGGGTCTTTTTGGGGAATCTACCCGAGGCAAACTTTCGCTTAAAAGCATAATTAAAATGGAAACGCCACTTTTAAGATTGACAGTATTTTCGTTTTCGGTCAAATTGCCTTTTGTATGGGAGTGCTTGCTTGGGGCACTTCTATGAGTCATTTTTAAAACACTAAGAAGGCTGGACACAACATGAAACTTTACTTGAAGTATCACCAGGGGCTCTACACATGAACTCGAGCATTGAGAACATTGTTTGTGTACACAGAGTTTACTAAAAAATAAAGTTTTTGAACAACTTTCCAGCCGCCGGCATTTTGTCAGTCAAAAATAGTAAATTTCTTTTAAATTGGGTGATGGAGATCTGCAAAGCGCTGGTTGTCGAGGAAGGGCAAAACTTTGTGGTGAACAATGTTGACATTGCTCATTGCATTGGAAGACCTAGTGCAGACAGCGGCAAAGGAAAGAAACCAGGGCCTGTGCTAAGATTCGCTTTCACAACAGCTCGAAATCTCAAAAGTTTTCTTTTGGCACTTCAAATAGAACAGCAGGTGTCAATATTTTAAAAGATAGGTTTTCAGGGCAGGTATAGTAATAAGTCGAAAATCAGATGATCAATCTTCTTATTTATATAAACTGGGTTAAAATCATCATCATCATCATCATCATCTTAAACAGTAATTTCCTACTACTTATGAAAAAACTGTTTCTAATTATTGGACATAAAAACCTCCACACGTAATAACCTAGAATACTGTCTAACACTTGATGGATGTTCTGTCAAGTCTTTGTCGTCGGTTAGAAACCTGGGTGTGCTCTTTGATACCAATCTTTCATTTGAAAGTCACATGATCTAGCATCTGTAAAACCGCATTCTTCCAACTTAAAAATATATCTAAATTACATAATATGCTCTCAATGACAAATGTGGAACAGTTAGTTCATGCATTAGATTATTGTAATGCTATTATGGTTGGTTGCTCTGCATGCATAATAAACAAACTACAGCTGGTTCAAAACGCAGCAGCTAGAGTTCTCACTAGAACCAGGAAGTATGACCATATTAGCCCCGTTCTGTCAACACTGCATTGGCTCTCTATTAAACATCATATACATTTTAAAATATTGCTGATTACTTATACAAAACACTAAATGGTTTAGCTGACCAGTAAGTGAGTGAGCTCTTAACGCATTATAGTCCTTCACGTGATATACCTAGAATATCACAATCGACTGCTGGCGGTAGATCCTTTTCCTATTTAGCACCTAAACTCTGGAACAGTCTTCCTAACATTGTTCGAGAAGCAGACACAATCAGTTTAAATCTCGACTAAAAACACATCTCTTTAACCTGGCATACACAACACATTATCAATTACTATTATTAAAATCAGTTAAATGCTTGTTAAGGCTGCATAAACTAGGTCAGCCGGAACCGGGGACACTTCCTATAACACCAGATGAACTCGTTACATCATAAGAAGTGTGGCATCTATGCTAATGTTAGCCTTTCTGTTTATTCTGAGGTTTACTGTAGTCAGCCGGTCAAACCGGATCCGGGCCGTATCCAGATCACATGGAGGACCTGCGTCTAGACACGACCACAACGCATCCCTGAAGTATAATTAAATGTTAAAGGGGTCCTTGATTATGATTTCACTTTTTAACTTTAATAAGTGTGTAATGTTACTGTTTGAGCATAAACAACATCTGCAAAGTTATGACGCTCAAAGTGTCAGCAGAGATTGTCAACGAGATTCTCCCCTGTGGCCTCATCGACACGACAGCCATCGGCACTGATCCTCCTCAAACTCGTCTACATACCGGCGTGACTCCGATCTTCAACCAGATGGAACTGGATAAATATTCTGATCCAATCTGACTTCTGACCTGTAATGCTGCCTGAATCATAACCATACACTGTTCGTTCGTAGGCCAGAGGAGAACTGGCCCCCGACTGAGCCTGGTTTCTCCCAAGGTTTTTTTTTCTCCATTCTGTCACTCGATGGAGTTTTGGTTCCTTGCCACTGTCGCCTTTGGCTTGCTTAGTTGGGGGCACTTAATATTCAACAATAAAGAGTTTAATAAAGGCAAGGAACTCTCATCACGGTAAAACGCAACGTGCGTCATCTCTCTCTCTCTCTCTCTCTAAATATAAAATAACTAGGGAATCACCAAAACGTGAGAATGATTCAGATTTTATTTCATTCAATGTAAGTGGCAATTGATTGTTGATAATAATATATAGCCTAGGCCTACCTAATGTACTGACGGTAACAAAGTTGCGCTGTGAGGCTCACGCAGCCTCTCGAGGAGAAATCTAAACAAATAAGCTCAGTACACAAAGAAAATCTTGCGGTAAAAATTTAAAATGTGGAGTGTTTTTATTTGTAACATATTATAGCACATATGCAGTTAAGCAACATCACACGACCAAGAGTGCGGTTTCTCTGAATTCCATCACGATTGAAAATGTGACACTGATTATATAACAGTTCAATAAACACATAGTTACAATTAAGTCACTTACATTTTAGACGCAGTATTGACTGTTTATGTTCTGTTTCAGCAGCGAAAATAGTTCCAAACATCTCAACGGGAACACTAACCGCTTTTTCATTACTTAATGATTCAGTGTTTTGAACGAATCGGTTGAGTCAAAGATTCAATTGCCCATTCATAAACAACCGCCTCATTCTGAATAAATCAGCAGTTTGAAAGAATCGTTTGAATTAATGACTCAATGACTCACTCATCAAGACAGTCACCTACAGCTACCTACAGGCGGTTTAGTTTTAAAGTATCATTCTTTTCAACATTTCTTGTTTGTATATTATTATTATTATTTTCCAAACAATCTCATAATCTCATTTAATACAGTTGAATTTTTCAGTGTAAATGATTTCATTTGATTGGTTACAGCCATATAGTGCCTTATTATCCTAATTGAATTTCAGATATAAGAATTTGAAATGAAAGATGAAGCATACATTTAAAAAAAATAGGGGGAAAATGCCCTTTATAAAGGTATAAAATAATATTCTGATAAGAGTGTTTTCCAACAGTGATGTAATGAAACAAGCTTCCTCAAGTTTGAAGGGCTATTAAGGATATGTAATTTTGCCAAAAGAACTTTTATATTAAATACATTTTCATTTTAAAGCAGCCTACTTCAGTGTGATATGTTACCATCTCATCATGCTTAACACTGAGAATTTGAATAATTGTAATGTGATGATCAGGTGCAGATATCTAAATCAGAGAATATCATATGTTTGAGCGGTTGGCGTGTGGATGATTTATTTTTAACAGCAGATTAAGGTGAAGCACGAGCGCTAGAGCCCCCTTTAAAGTTCAGGTACAAGTCAATGCACTGTCTTCCTTTGTTCAATTTGCACACTGAACATGGGTTGGAGCTCTTAATTTTGAACTCTCAAAGTTCTCTAGATTAATAATTGTATCTTTAAATTGTACAAAATTTTCTCCCGGGGTCGTATTGCCCCCGGACCCCCCTACAGGTACCACGGTCCACCAACGCAAATAATGTGGGAAAGACAATATATAATAGCCTTCTAAAATTACAAATCTTATATTCTAATCTAATATCTTACTATTAAAATACGATCAGTAAATATGATCACGGTTTTACCACCTCTGCCTTGTTTTGAGCCAGGAAAAACCCTGTAATACATGATATTTACTATCTGAATCTAACCATGTCATGTCAAAAAAGTCAGCCATCTGTTTATCATCATGTTTAAGCTGCCGTCGGCAAGATTTTTTTGATCATATTCACTGAAACCGACACTATGCTCTGACAGAACAACATAAATCAGCCGGTTATAGAAAAAAACCTGCGCTTCTACCTCCACCTGGAGCCTGTTATTTGTTTAGCAAAAATCCAGGTAAAAAAAACCCGGTTCTGTTTCATTCTTACTGACCGCCAGAGGCAGTGTAAACACTATGGATTATCGCAGCGCCAGCTAGATAGGTCGAGAGAATATACCAACAAAGTCACGTGGCGTGACGTATGCTGAGCCCTGGAGGTTTATAGGCTACAGTACCTATTTTGCTTTCTCGCCTGGTTGAGATAGGTTGTATTTGGTTGAGTGATTATTCACGCTGTCAGGTGCAGCTTACAAGAGCAGCGAGATTCGTCCTCACAAGCTGTGACAGCGCGCGTCTACGCCATTTCAAAGTATTTGGATTAAATTAACAGCGCTTGGTGAGTTTTGTTTTTCTATTTGAGTTATATTGCTTCGTCGGTAACACTCTGTGCCTCTCGGTGCAATCTGGTGACTTGTGTTTTTCCGCGCCTATGAGTTAACGGTCTCCCGTTGACATATCTACTCAAATTTTTTGTTCCTCGGTTCAATCCGCCGGCCATTTTAGACATTTTCTCTTTTTCGTGAGATATTTGTTGGTATTACCTGTCGGTTCACCCGAGGTAATTGTTTTATTTTATTTTTAATTTTTCATCCCGCTTAACTTAACCTTACGGTGCTATCCGAGGGTGTTATTAGCGAGTAACTATGGCTCACAGCTCGATCGCCACTGGTTTTCCACTGACTTGTAAGCTGTGCCCTAATAATCTTCTCCCTGATGACGGTCATGACATCTGCCCGTCGTGTCTGGGTGTTCAACATCTGCGAGAGGCTCTCACGGACCCGTGCATGCACTGCAGCCTTTTGCCTATGTCGGAACGACGGCTCCGTCTTGCCGAGTTAGACCCTAATTCAACAGTGAAACTTGGGCAGTTAGATGTAGCCCCTTCGCGCACTCGGAAGCGCAAGGTGTCGGCGGCAGCTGGTGCTCCCCTCCCATCTAAGAAGGCCAAATCGCGAGGTGATGAACAGTCACATGTAGAGAAAAGTTCACTTTCTATGTCTGCGCTTTCTTCAGAGATGGCAGAGCTGAAACGCCTGCTTCACTCGCTTCAGCCTGTCACATCTGCTACACCTGTGAAGATGACACAGGAGGATGAGAATGTTCAGAATCAGGGAGCTGGGGAAGAGTCTCTTGATTCCCCTTGTTTTTCTCATCGTTCAGAGTTTGATGTGCTTTCTACAAGTGCTTCAGATTCCTTTTTTCACGATCATGGGGTTACTATGGATGTTGCTGCACAACCATCACCTCAGGCTGTTTTCACTGGTTACCCAGCAGCGGAGGGATCTAGTGGGGGGTCAGTTCAGTCGTCTGGACAAGCCCAGTCCTCCTCCGATGATACTTTGGCTGTGCTTCGAATGGCAGTTGCTTGTCTAGGACTTGAGTCACCTGTCCAATCTGCCCAAACAAATGTGTTTTTCAGACAGACCACAGCTGCAACTTCTTTTGCCATGCCACCATGTAAGGATTTTGTGGCTGAATTCTTAAATGCTCTCACTGGTTCTGGTCCGCCTAAATGGCGCTCAAAGATTGCTCGAACGCTAGCATCTATGGCTGAAGCAGATTCTATCGGGATGGGCTGTGCTCCGGAAATAGAGCAGCCTGTGGCAGCTTTGGTGGTGTCTCCTGATGAGGCTCTATGAGGGAATGTGCGATGTCCCAGTGCGCAATGCGGTCGTACAGATTCCTTGCTAAAAAAGGCATATGAGTCTGTTGCCTACATTACTCGAGCAGAAAACACAATCTGCCAGTTACTTCTTGCTGCCACCAGTACGCTGGAACCTGCAAATGCGGATCCCTCTATTTCACAATTTCTGCAAACTGCTCTGTTGGCAACAGGCCATGTGACCCGCGAGCTGGGTAGTCTTACAGCCACGCTTCTGGCAGCCCGCCACCAAGTGTGGCTTGCCCAAGCACGACTGCCGGAGGACTGTAAGAAAACCTTGAGAGATCTTCCATTTGTTCCTGGGCATCTTTGGTACAAATGTTCCGGAACTATTGGAAAAGAGGGTAAAGCTGTCTGAAGCCACTCGTCAACTGACACAACTGACGCGCAACCCTACCTTTAGGATGCCAACGGTTCAGACCCGACATCACTATGCCACATCGGAGCAACGTTTCCGCCGGCACGCTACACCTCAGTCACAGCCCCCTCAAAGACCTCGTGTTCCTGAAGATGCGAGAGTTTTTCGCCCACCTCATCGACAGTTTCCAGGAACACTAAAAATCGCACACAATACCTGAGACAGTCAGACCGGCGGTCGATCGTTTTTCAATAGATCAACTGGAGTACTGGAGATCCAACACAGCAGACTCCTGGGTGTTGGCGACTCTGAGCAGGGGATATGCTCCACAGTTTTGACGCCGGCCTCCCAGATTTTCAAGAATTGTTCCTACGATTGTCAGAGACGCGGTTCGCGCAGTAGCTCTCTCTCTGGAAATTTGTTCACTGTTAGAGAAGGGAGCCATAGAAAAAGTTCATCCCCTCGTTCAGGGAGACGGGTTCTATTCAACATATTTTCTTGTTCCGAAGAAGGACCGTGGTTTCCGCCCAATTCTCGATTTGAGGCTTCTGAATTTGTTCCTGAAGGTCCTTCCTTTTCGAATGCTGCGCACAGCCGATGTTCTTCGGTCTGTGACTGCAGACGATTGGTTTGTAAGTGTCGACCTGAAAGATGCATACTTTCACGTCCCAATTGCTGTACATCACAGAAAGTTTCTGCGTTTCGGTTTCCTGAATCAAGCTTACCAGTTCAAAGTGCTACCCTTCGGCCTTTCCCTTGCTCCTCGCGTCTTCACAAGGTGTGTGAGCGCAGCTCTGTCTCCTCTTTGGATGAGAGGTATGCGTATTCTTCCTTATTTGGACGACTGGCCTCTGTGTGCCCCAACAGAGCAGCAGGCTGTACAAGACTCCAGACAGCTTTTGAGACATGTGCAGAAGCTGGGGTTTTCTGTGAACGTGAAAAAGAGGCATCTGATTCCATCACAGACCACTACGTTCATAGGAATGACCCTGAATTCCTGTCTAATGTCTGCCTCCCTGTCTCAGGAACGTGTGACGAACATTCTGCAACTTTTGGCTCGCTTTCGCCCGGGGGTGTCTTTGCAGTACGAGGTGGTCCTACGACTGATAGGGATGTTAACAGTGGCTACAGTGGTGATCCCCCTGGGTTTACTCCACCTCAGACCACTCCAGTTTGCGGCTAGATCCCACCAGGAATCGCCATCGATTGGTTATAATTTCTCACCGTTGCATATGTTCGTTGAGGCGGTGGAGACAATTAGAGTTTCTGAAGGCAGGAATGCCTCTGGGTGTTGTTCCCTCTCGTCGGGAGTTGGTCACGACAGACGCTTCCCTCACGGGATGGGGGGCAACGTGGAATCGGAGGGATATTTGCGGGCGCTGGACACCGATCCAGGCCACAGAACATATCAACCTGCTGGAACTAAGGGCAGTGTTCTTGGCTCTAAAGCACTTCATGCCGGTTCTGGCAGGCCGCCATGTTCTCGTTCGGTCCGACAATACCTCAACAGTGTTCCATCTAAACCACCAGGGCGGCACGAGATCCCGCAGGTCTCTACGGCTCACGAGATCCTGACATGGTGTCAGCCACGACTCACTTCACTGAGGGCAGCTCATATTCCAGGAGCGTGCAACCAGACAGCGGATGCTCTTTCCAGGGATCAAGTACATCCAGGGGAATGGAGGCTTCATCCAGATGTAGTGCAGGAGATCTGGCTACGATTTGGAAGAGCAGAGGTGGATCTTTTTGCTTCAGAGATGACCACCCACTGCCGATTATGGTTCGCAAGGACAGAAGTGTCCAGCCCCCATGCGTTGTCTCACGAATGACCGAACTGCCTGCTATATGCGTTTCCACCTATCCCTCTGTTATGGGAGACGTTGCACAGGATCTCCCTGTGCAAGCACACAGTGTTACTTGTGGCACCACAGTGGCCAGCCAGACCATGGTTTCCTTTGTTGCTGAGACTTCTGACAGGAAATCCATGGAAGCTTACCTCAAGGAAGGACCTCCTCTCCCAGCTGGAGGCCAGTGTCTTGCACCCGGACCCGGCTCGTCTGCAGCTTTGGGTCTGGCCATTGGGCTAAATCCTTCCCTGGAGCGTTGTGACCCTGCTGTTATTCACACCATCTCTAATGCTAGGGCTTCTTCCACACGACAGATTTATGCTTCCCTTTGGAAGCTTTTTTCTGCTTGGTGTGAGGAACAGGGGCTCGATCCTGCAACGTGACATTCCGAGTATCTTAAGCTTTCTTCAACGTTTACTGGAGGAAGGAAAAGCAGCTTCCACATTGAAAGTGTACGTAGCTGCGATTTCTGCATATCATGTTCCAGTTGGTGGCTCTTCTCTTGGCTCTCACAGTCTTGTCTGCAGTTGTCCGCCGTCTGAACCCTGCTCGGAATCCTCATTTTCCTGTGTGGGATTTGTCACTCGTGCTTGCATTCCTGTGCTCACCCCAGTTTGAGCCCTTGCAAGGCATTGACATTAAAAGGTTGTCCTTGAAGACTTCTTTTCTGTTAGAATAGAATAGAATCAGGCATTTATATAGCGCTTTCATATGTACTACTGTACACCCAAAGCGCTTTACAATCATGTCAGGGGATCTCTCCTCAACCACCACCAGTGTGCAGCATCCACTTGGATGATGCAACGGCAGCCACAGTACAACGGCGCCAGTGCGCTCACCACACACTGGATATAGGTGGAGAGAGGAGAGAGAGTGATAGAGCCAATTCAATGTAAGGGGATTATTAGGAGGCCATGATTGGTAAGGGCCAATGGTGGAATGTGGCCAGGACACCGGGGTTACACCCCTACTCTTTACGAGAAATGCCATGGGATTTTTAATGACCACAGAGAGTCAGGACCTCGGTTTAACGTCTCATCCGAAGGAAGTTAGCTATTGCTACTGCGAAACGAGTCAGTGAGTTGCACGCGCTGTCTGTTAGCGAACTGTGCTTTGCGCTGGTTACCGGATGACTCCGGGGTGGTTCTACGACCCAATCCTTCTTTTCTTCCTAAGGTCCTGCTTCCTCAGTTCATAAATCAGCACATTGAACTGGCCTCTTTTCAGACTTCTTCAGGGTCCGATTCAAGTGCCCAACTTTTGTGTCCTGTTCGTGCCTTGAAGTGTTATGTGAACTCTACTGTTCAATTTAGACAGTCAGACCAGTTATTTGTCTGCTATGGTGGTGTGAAGAAAGGTGCTCCAGTGTCGAAGCAGAGGTTGTCGAACTGGATAGTAGAGACCATTACGCTGGCTTACAAGGCAGCAGGGAGACCACTGCCCTGGGGACTAACTTGCCATTACACTAGGGCCATCTCATCTTCATGGGCTGTTTTTAGAGGAGTTTCCCTGGTGGATATCTGCACTGCTGCTACCTGGGCTTCTCCATGCACGTTTTCCCGGTTTTATAAGGTCAACGTTGCTGCTCATCATGCCGTTAGTTTGGCAGTTCTTCTGGAGCAGCCTTAATTTCATCAGGTGGGTGGCATTCCTCATGACTATGTTGGTATGTGTCATCCATAGTGTTTACACTGCCTCTGGCGGTCAGTAAGAATGAAACAGAATGCTAGTTACGTATGTAACTGTGGTTCTGTGAATTCTGGATGACCGCCAGAGTTCTCAGTCACTTGGAATGCGCGAGAAAGGCGTACCGAGGTAGAGTGCTGAGCTACTGTAGCCTATAAACCTCCAGGGCTCAGCATACGTCACGCCATGTGACTTTGTTGGTATATTCTCTCGACCTATCTAGCTGGCGCTGCGATAATCCATAGTGTTTACACTGCCTCTGGCGGTCATCCAGAATTCACAGAAACACAGTTACATGCGTAACTAGCGTTCTTCTGGTCCAATCAGCGCAGGGCTCATCAC
Organism: Rutilus rutilus; assembly: GCF_951802725.1. Taxonomy (NCBI): domain Eukaryota; kingdom Metazoa; phylum Chordata; class Actinopteri; order Cypriniformes; family Leuciscidae; genus Rutilus; species Rutilus rutilus. Next base: position 9,340,306 of record NC_140226.1, on the reverse strand, counting down.
AGTTTGTGCACACGCCACAGATCCCCCCTCCCCTCTCGCACACGTTACAATATCACATGCACACGCCTGAAGTTCGCAGGTGTGTCGGATTGTACGAAGCGTGATGGCGGAGAGAAAATCTACTAACAAGCTTCCAATTCCTCGGTTAACAACCAGAGCTAGGAGGTCCAAAACAACCAAGAAAAAGAAAATGATGCTTCGATGCTGAAGAGACGGGTGCGTTCACAGAAAATCTGGTGCACACGCACTGACGAGCACGAACTCGATGGGAAGGTGCTCGGTGGTAGTGGGGGAGGGGCATGAGAGTTGTAAACATTCACGATTTTGGCTAAGTCCCCTCAATCTCATAGACAGTATATAAACTGGACACAGCGACCCCATAGGTTTCAACGGAGAAAAGTGAAGCAAATTTGAAGCACTCACTTCCTGATGGCTGAGCGTACTGCGCAGACTCAAACTGAGCTTGATGACGTAGATGTGACGTGAGCAACCTGTCTGACAGTTGTAAGTCTTCTAGTAGCGGTGCCAAGAGAAATCCTTTACTGTCTATCTGAATCATTGAATCAATGAGCTAAGAGAAGGAGCAACTTTTGGTAAGTTTTCTGATTAGTTATTTTGTCATTTTGCATAGTATTTATTTATTTTAAAATGTAACGCCAGTACGCCATATTAAGTTAAAGGTATAGCGGAGGATTTTCTTTTTCCGGGTGGATCATCAAGACTATTGGTCCTCCTAAGTGTCAATCATTCTGGTGATATGTTTACGTAAGGCCGTTGTACGTGCTCGTGCACACGATGGCGTGCGCTCAAAACACAGGTTGGGCTTCCCACTGATGCCTCAGTCGCGAAGTTTCTACTTGACAGGTAAAGTTTGGCATGCTATTTGGAGAAATCCATTTAAAATCACTGCTAGTAAAAGTTAATGTAAGTTATGATTAGCTTGTGCATGCTCTCTCGTGCACACGTTTAGTAGGCGTTCCCTCTCGGGAGCAGGTAGAGTGTTGCGCATGTGCATTTTTTCAAAAAGTGGAGAGGGCGGTTCTTTTCAAAAATTCGGGAAAATCCTCCGCTATACCTTTAATGCATAATATTAAGGAATTATGTAAAATTATATTCAAGACCTTGTGATATGAATTCATACCCAATAGGTATATGTGAGGAGATAACATACTAGGCACAGGTTAATTATTGCTAACTAAATGCTAGTTCACATTATTAATTAAACTTAAACAGCTAATGTAAGTCGAATGTAAGTTAAATAAGTCATATTTATTTAACCGCCCAGGGAGCGCATATTTTAAATATCATTTAACGTTAAGCACGATGGAATTAGGCATTGGTAAAGATAACGTGCTTGCTGGGCACATAATTAACATGGTTAATTGATGCACATGATGTTGTATAACGTTAATGGTCGCCGAATATAACCACAGAATGGCGTTAACTTATCTACATCGCAAGAGAAATGGACGAATCAGTCATATAAAAAAGTTATTCAGTAAATCGCTTCAGACAAAAGCATCTGCTTTGGCCTGTTAAATAACATATAGATAATAGATGGACAATGACGAATGTCAACAATAACATCTATAACTAATGGTTGCCCTTTCCATTTTTCTTTCCTCATAGGTTCAAATACTAATAGCTGCACTGAAGTAGCACTACACCATGCCTAACAACAAAGGTAATCCATGTAGCTATAGTATAATTTAGATTAAAGTCAAATATTGAAAGCAACACATTGACCGTAAGAGAGAATAAAATAATAAATGAACCTTGTACCTATATTGTCATTTTATTGACCGTAAGAGAGAATAAAATAATAAATGAACCTTGTGTAATACCTACAGTATATTGTCATATTATTATTTCAATGAACAGATAAGAGCAATTAATTTGGGTTTTATTGTATATCTGCATAGACTTTTTTTCTGTTTTGTTTGGATAGAAAGAAATCAATGGCCCGATACAAGTTACTTGTGTGTGTTAAAATATGTGTACTGACACTGACAAAACAACGTTGATGGCTACCTCCTTGTTGCCCCTGTCAAAGCAGCCCCATGGACATGGTTCAGCTCATCAGGCACAGGCAAGGAGGTGTCGGTGGGCTTGCTCTGAACCTGCTGGTCCGGGTGCATAGAGACCTGTAACGCATCCTGGAGGAGAATGGGGTGAACAGTCTGGTTGAGGTGAGATCAGTCTTTGGTGATGCTGTGCGCCTTACTCAAGCATCGCTTGCCCTGGATGGCCTTGATGGAGGGATGTGAGGAAGCAGTGATGCGTTGGGCAGTTTTCACCACCCTCTGCAGTGCGTTCCGGTCAGAGGCATAGCTGTTGCCATACCATACTGTGACACAATTGGTGAGGATGCTCTTGATGCTGCAGCGGTAGAAGTTCACCAGGATCTATTACACCTGTAATAGCAATGACATAATATTAACATAGCTGAGAAAATAATTAATCTCACTTAATTGCTTTGGTCTGATAGGTGGCTATAAACATGTTGGCCAGAAAGCATATAATACAGTAAACTACAGATGTTGTCTGAGTTATCTAACTTAACTTGGCTTAACAGCCAAGTGACTAAGTATAACTAAACTTTGTATGTGTGCTTTGTATGTGTGCTGCTCTTCACTGTCCTAAATCTGAGTTAAAAGTTCTTTCATACTTAGCAGTGTTCGTTACTGGAAAAACTTGGAAACAGCAACCACCAGCATGTCTGAAAAAGAGAAAGGATGACCAGCATCTTGGCTTTAACTCTCAACATCTAGCCTGGCTTAGTTAGAAGCCCACTCACCACGTCAAGGTGCAGGCTCAGAGTGGGTAGACAGGACAAGACAAACATAACAAACAGACGCCACAAACAGATAACACTGAAAAATTTAACAATTGAACATTTTAGTGTAACATTTGAACAGAACGTACTGTATAATAACAAAAAATAACAGTTTAACCTTAAAACTTCATGTAATTTGTTGATAGCATGTGAGTAACAGCGAACAAAAATGTTACTTACAGGTTTTTCTCATGTAAAGGCAGGTTTCTTACAGCAAGTGAGAAGCGTGATAGCTGAACATAGGTAAAGTCAGGTTTATTCAGCAAATGCTTATGCCCCGTTGATGCGGGCTCTAAGCAAAGCAAGTGTGAGCGATGTATGAACATGTGTAAAGTCAGGTTTATTCAGCAAATGCTTATGCCCCGTTGATGTGGGCTCTAAGCAAAGCAAGTGTGAGCATTGTATGAACATGTGTAAAGTCAGGTTTATTCAGAAAATGCTTATGCCTCGTTGATGCGGGCTCTAAGCAAAGCAAGTGTGAGCGATGTATGAACATGTGTAAAGTCAGGTTTATTCAGCAAATGCTTATGCCCCGTTGATGCAGGCTCTAAGCAAAGCAAGTGTGAGCGATTTATGAACGTGTAAAGTCAGGTTTATTCAGCAAATGCTTATGCCCCATTGATGCGGGCTCTAAGCAAAGCAAGTGTGAGCGATGTATGAACATGTGTAAAGTCAGGTTTATTCAGCAAATGCTTATGCCCCGTTGATGCGGGCTCTAAGCAAAGCAAGTGTGAGCGTTGTATGAACATGTGTAAAGTCAGGTTTATTTTAAATGCCCCGTTGATGCGGGCTCTAAGCAAAGCAAGTGTGAGCGTTGTATGAACATGTGTAAAGTCAGGTTTATTCAGCAAATGCTTATGCCCCGTTGATGCGGGCTCTAAGCAAAGCAAGTGTGAGCGATGTATGAACATGTGTAAAGTCAGGTTTATTCAGCAAATGCTTATGCCCCGTTGATGCGGGCTCTAAGCAAAGCAAGTGTGAGCGATGTATGAACATGTGTAAAGTCAGGTTTACTCAGCAAATGCTTATGCCCCGTTGATGCGGGCTCTAAGCAAAGCAAGTGTGAGCGTTGTATGAACATGTGTAAAGTCAGGTTTATTCAGCAAATGCTTATGCCTCGTTGATGCGGGCTCTAAGCAAAGCAAGTGTGAGCGATGTATGAACTAGGGATGGGAACGACACGGGATTTGGGAAATCGACTGTCGAGGCCCATGTGTCGACTTTTTGTCGGATTGTCGGCCTTTTTTTTCTTTTTTTTTTTAAAGAGCAGCAGCAATGCGGAGGGTGGAAAATATTCTACATCAGGGTCCGAAATTAACACCTGCCAAGCGCCAAATGCGGGTAGATTTTCTGTTTGGCGAGTAAATCTCAAAAGGCTATCCGCCACACTGGCGGGTGAATGTTCATAACAAAATATGAAATTTAAAGCGCGCACGCACGAGCAGAGAGAGAGAGCGAGTCCCGGCCGCGCGCGCGCACTCACCATTCAGAGCGGTCAAGCTTCCCCGTACTTTTTGACAAGCGTCATTGACAGGGCGGCCAGAGCTTCTTTGCAGTTCAAGTCGGCGGCGGTGTGTACGTACCTACAGTTAACGCTCTTTCTGTTGACGGCACTGAGGAAAAAGCTCCCGCCACTGTAAGAAGCTGTCGCCGCCCATTTGTGTCCTCCTGCGCACCCATCAAAGCCGTGCATATTTCCGCTGCTGCTTCTGTTTACACACCATGGTCGTTCTTTTCTCGAGAAAAGGAGTTTTCTCATAGCGTTTGCAACGCAATACTCGTTCCCTTATCTCTCAGGGAACCGAGGTTAAAGTAACCGAGGAAATGTAATAAATTAAAAGCCAAAAAAAATAAATAAATGCAATTTGGAAATCCCACAAGCCCCGCCCCCTCGACATGTCGACACTCTATTTTTTTTGTCGAGTGGAGCATGTGTCGAATGTCGGTCGTTTTGTCGAGAAAAAGTCCCATCCCTAGTATGAACATGTGTAAAGTAGGGGTGACCCCGAATAGTCGAAGATTCGATGCTTCGATAGGAGGAGCCTGATTCGACTACCGATCTCATGGTCGAATCTTCGCAGAGGTGTTATGAAACGAGGATCATGCCCCTTTGGCTATATGAGGGCGCTCAATTTCACATAGAACTAGCTTTTATGTCAATATGTTAATATTCAGCCTATTATGATAATGCTGTATATAAAAATGTGCAAAGAAAGAAGCTTTTAATAAATATTTTTTAACGTGCGTGAATAAATCCAAACACCCCGTGACAGATTTAAGTTTCACTTTCAATCCGTGACCGACAGAGGAGCGTCTTCGCGGCAAGGATTTAAATCTTTAACAATGTCTGGGATAAGAAAATCTAAAGTGTGGATGTACACCATCAGAAAGGATATTCTCCAAGGCTGGATTTAGCATCAGGAAAACCATTATCGCACTTCTGCCTTCCAACGTTAACACGTTTCACGCATAGACTGGGTTTCACGTTAGAATGTATTTTATCCGCGCGCACAATTTGAAAAGACTCCAACGGACACAGAGTGAAAGACTGGATTTGTTCTCGCGATCAGGTAGGGTACAAGTGAGTTCAAAACTTTTCAGCCGGTTCTAATTTGATTTTTGGATGCTGTGAACATTTTTAGCTAAAAAGACTGCCTCCAGTTTAGCATTTATTGTTGTTTCTGCAGTTAAAAAGACAAAGTTGAAAATTCTGGCTACTATCGTTATTTTAATAATTTCTTTATTTTTATTTTATTTATTAATCTGTCAGGGTTATCTAATTAACTATTTGTGGCTTGTGTTTTGAATAGGCTATATGCTCCCCTGCACTTTAGGCATTTTGCACACATTTGCTCCTCATCTTGTGACTTGATTCTAATTTATTTCGTTTTGTATTTTTTATTTATTAGAAAGGTATAGGCCTATTCTGTTCTAATTTAATTTGAGTAAATTAATTGTTTATTTTTTCGGTGCATCGATGTTGTGCTGTAGGCTAGCCTGCTCGCACAGGTAATTTAGCCGATTTAATTTGATTTGCATGTGAAATGCAAATCCTGTCTGCAGTGTGGCCTTTCTGGAGTTGTTATTTCTTAGTTTTATTGATCCAAAATGTTTTTTATACATTTTCTTCTATATCTTTGTGTGATTTTCTGTACATCGCGGCTTTGAAACGTTAAAGCCCCGCCCCCATACACATGATTCGACTATTAGTCGACTATAGGCAAGACATGACGATTCTGATTCGACTATGAAAATCCATAGTCGGGGACAGCCCTAGTGTAAAGTCAGGTTTATTCAGCAAATGCTTATGCCCCGTTGATGCGGGCTCTAAGCAAAGCAAGTCTGAGCGATGTATGAACATGTGTAAAGTCAGGTTTATTCAGCAAATGCTTATGCCCCGTTGATGCGGGCTCTAAGAAAAGCAAGTGTGAGCGATTTATGAACGTGTAAAGTCAGGTTTATTCAGCAAATGCTTATGCCCCGTTGATGCGGGCTCTAAGCAAAGCAAGAGTGAGCGATTTATGAACATGTGTAAAGTCAGGTTTATTCAGCAAATGCTTATGCCCCGTTGATGCGGGCTCTAAGCAAAGCAAGAGTGAGCGATTTATGAACATGTGTAAAGTCAGGTTTATTCAGCAAATGCTTATGCCCCGTTGATGCGGGCTCTAAGCAAAGCAAGTGTGAGCGATGTATGAACGTGTAAAGTCAGGTTTATTCAGCAAATGCTTATGCCCCGTTGATGCGGGCTCTAAGCAAAGCAAGTCTGAGCGTTGTATGAACATATGTAAAGTCAGGTTTATTCAGCAAATGCTTATGCCCCGTTGATGCGGGCTCTAAGCAAAGCAAGTGTGAGCGTTGTATGAACGTGTAAAGTCAGGTTTATTCAGCAAATGCTTATGCCCCGTTGATGCGGGCTCTAAGCAAAGCAAGTGTGAGCGATGTATGAACGTGTAAAGTCAGGTTTATTCAGCAAATGCTTATGCCCCGTTGATGTGGGTTCTAAACAAAGCAAGTGTGAGCGATGTATGAACATGTGTAAAGTCAGGTTTATTCAGCAAATGCTTATGCCCCGTTGATGCGGGCTCTATGCAAAGCAAGTGTGAGCGATGTATGAACATGTGTAAAGTCAGGTTTATTCAGCAAATGCCCCGTTGATTCGGGCTCTAAGCAAAGCAAGTGTGAGCGATGTATGAACATGTGTAAAGTCAGGTTTATTCAGCAAATGCTTATGCCCCGTTGATGCGGGCTCTATGCAAAGCAAGTGTGAGCGATGTATGAACGTGTAAAGTCAGGTTTATTCAGCAAATGCCCCGTTGATTCGGGCTCTAAGCAAAGCAAGTGTGAGCGATGTATGAACATGTGTAAAGTCAGGTTTATTCAGCAAATGCTTATGCCCCGTTGATGCGGGCTCTATGCAAAGCAAGTGTGAGCGATGTATGAACATGTGTAAAGTCAGGTTTATTCAGCAAATGCCCCGTTGATGCGGGCTCTAAGCAAAGCAAGTGTGAGCGATGTATGAACATGTGTAAAGTCAGGTTTATTCAGCAAATGCTTATGCCCCGTTGATGCGGGCTCTAAGCAAAGCAAGTGTGAGCGATTTATGAACGTGTAAAGTCAGGTTTATTCAGCAAATGCTTATGCCCCGTTGATGCGGGCTCTAAGCAAAGCAAGTGTGAGCGATTTATGAACATGTGTAAAGTCAGGTTTATTCTGCAAATGCTTATGCCCCGTTGATGCGGGCAGGGGCGTAGTTTGTGGGGGGGATGGGAGATAACCCCCCCCAATATTTAAATCTATGCATTACCCCCCCCCCCCCCAATATTTATACCATGATCACAATATCAGGAGGCATACCCAAACTTCAACCCCCCAATGTTCAAACCAAATCTACGCCCTTGGATGCGGGCTCTAAGCAAAGCAAGTGTGAGCGATGTATGAACATGTGTAAAGTCAGGTTTATGCAGCAAATGCTTATGCCCCGTTGATGCGGGCTCTAGGCAAAGCAAGTGTGAGCGATGTATGAACGTGTAAAGTCAGGTTTATTCAGCAAATGCTTATGACCCGTTGATGCGGGCTCTAAGCAAAGCAAGTGTGAGCGTTGTATGAACATGTGTAAAGTCAGGTTTATTCAGCAAATGCCCTGTTGATGCGGGCTCTAAGCAAAGCAAGTGTGAGCGATGTATGAACATGTGTAAAGTCAGGTTTATTCAGCAAATGCTTATGCACCGTTGATGCGGGCTCTAAGCAAAGCAAGTGTGAGCGTTGTATGAACATGTGTAAAGTCAGGTTTATTCAGCAAATGCTTATGCCCCGTTGATGCGGGCTCTAAGCAAAGCAAGTGTGAGCGATGTATGAACATGTGTAAAGTCAGGTTTATTCAGCAAATGCTTATGCCCCGTTGATGCGGGCTCTAAGCAAAGCAAGTGTGAGCGATGTATGAACATGTGTAAAGTAAGGTTTCTCAGCAAATGCTTATGCCCCGTTGATGCGGGCTCTAAGCAAAGCAAGTGTGAGCGATGTATGAACGTGTAAAGTCAGGTTTATTCAGCAAATGCTTATGCCCCGTTGATGCGGGCTCTAAGCAAAGCAAGTGTGAGCGTTGTATGAACATGTGTAAAGTCAGGTTTATTCAGCAAATGCCCTGTTGATGCGGGCTCTAAGCAAAGCAAGTGTGAGCGATGTATGAACATGTGTAAAGTCAGGTTTATTCAGCAAATGCTTATGCCCCGTTGATGCGGGCTCTAAGCAAAGCAAGTGTGAGCGATGTATGAACGTGTAAAGTCAGGTTTATTCAGCAAATGCTTATGCCCCGTTGATGCGGGCTCTATGCAAAGCAAGTGTGAGCGATGTATGAACATGTGTAAAGTCAGGTTTATTCAGCAAATGCCCCGTTGATGCGGCTCTAAGCAAAGCAAGTGTGAGCGATGTATGAACATGTGTAAAGTCAGGTTTATTCAGCAAATGCTTATGCCCCGTTGATGCGGGCTCTAAGCAAAGCAAGTGTGAGCGATTTATGAACGTGTAAAGTCAGGTTTATTCAGCAAATGCTTATGCCCCGTTGATGCGGGCTCTAAGCAAAGCAAGTGTGAGCGATACACACAGAAAGTGCTGTAAACATTATTTGAACAGGAAGATGTGCACTAAAAACACCATACTATTGGTGATGGAAAAGTATTAATTTGTTCATCCTCCTCCTCACAAGAGCCCCTGTTACTTTCTCAGTTTCTCACCTTGCCAAATGATGAAGGCGTATCTTGCAGTACATGGAGGCTGCCATCTTAACCCAGGTGTGAACATGATTGTCCTCAACACTGGTCTCAAACATGTGGTTGTGCAACTCTGAAAAAATATTCTTGTCAGCACAATCACTCAGAACCTGAATTATAATGGCAGCTGTCACTCCTTTTCCTTGAGGAAGCTTTCCTCCACTAGTATTCAGTAGTCTTTGAAAGCACCTTTCAGAGGCTTTACACACCTCCACAATGCTTGTTGATGGATTCTGTAAGCCTCCCCTGTTCTTCAGGGCAATGAAAGCATGCATGCTGGAATCAGAGCTCAGTGCAAGAGAACAGGGAATGCACAAGATTTTCTCCTTCATCTTTTTTATCACAAATCCAGCAATGTAATGGATAGCGGCGTCCTTGAACTCGGATATTGAATTGACATAAGGTAAGATGCTGTAGTCGTGGTCAGAATCCAGAGGGAGTGCTGGTATGACATCAAATTGACGAGAAGCTGGACCAACTGTCACTGCCAACATGTTGGTTCCATCTCTAATGAGACAGTTCCCTGTTCCATTTTTCACTTGATGTCTCACTAGGGGGCGTTTGTACGCAGCTTTGAACTGTCGGGCAGTTGGGTTGTTGTTGTAGCCTCCGCGTGCCCTAACTGCAGAAAAGAACAGCTCAAGATGATCCTGACTGAGTTTGTAAGTGAGGAGATACTTACAAGGTGCATCCTGTGCTTCAATCAGCTCTTTAAAAATGTTGGAAATGCTTCTGGAACTGGCAACAAATCCAATGGGACACGTTTTCCTAGGACCTGCATGAAGATGTCTCCCAGAGCTATCTCTGAGCTGCAGAAGGAAATTTTCAGCTCTCTCCAACAGACTCAGCATGCGAAGTTTATTACAACTTCTCAAAGGAGCTTTGGAACCCTTTGTGAGAGGGTTCCTGCTGTTGAGAACATCAAAAGCTAAGTCGATTGTTCTCAGAAATTCAACGGTTTCCTCTGAACCATGAAACTGAGGCAAGTGAAGTTCCTTGTTGCAGAATTCAAGGGCATCTGCAACGCTGCTGCTGAAAACTTGAGCAGCAAGATTTACCTTCATCTTCTGATTTATCCATAGAATATGTGCCATCTTCAGCTTATTACCCAGCCTCAAGCCCTCAGTCTCCTGAAGTTTGTTGAGGTCTTCTAGGTATTGCCACCTAATCTTTTTGCCACTGCCTGTCTGGAAAACACCTGCCTGTACCAAGACCTGATTGTTTGAGGATGAGGCAGAACACAATCAAAGCTGTCACAAACAAACTGATAAGCTTTTACAGAGTAGAAATGGAGAGTCATGGCAAAAGATCTCAAATTATCAGAGATTCTAGCAGATTTAGTCTTACACTTGGCCCTTGTAAGAATTTCTTTAGCAACAACGCTAAAGGAAGCCTCCAGCATATCGCCACAGCTGGTGGAAACAAGCAGCTTCTCTTTCAGATCAGTGACAACTGAAGAGTCTTCTGACTCTGCTTTTGAAGCTTCAATTTTTTCATGCAAGAACGCAAGCTACTTTGAACAAATGACACCTTCCTCTTTAGAGGACTGGGGGAGTTTTTCAGTGTGTATGCACCATGATCTGCAGAATGGCTATGGCTGCAGCTGGCTACACATCTCGACTGTCTGTGGTTCACTGTGAGTGAAACTGATGTAATCATGGTCATGACTGACGTTCCTGCGTTTACCAGCTTGTATGTCAGAGTAAGTCTTACTAACCGTTGTGTTCTTACTGACTCTGGTGTGCCTCACCTTGGCCTTCACCTGGCAATGGGGGTAGAAGATGGTTGGCACCGCGTCTGGTTTAAGGGTGTTTTTTCGTCCCTGGACAGGGATGAAACAATCCTGTGTGAAGTGAAGGGAGCAGAGGCGAGAATGCTTGTTTGGTGTCCAGCTCTTTCTCTTGACATTGTGTATCCACTGCTGCAACTTGTCTTTATCATTGAAGGGGAACCTGACAAGAAAAAAAAAAAAAACATTGTTCAAGAAAATGAATTAAATGGAAATTAATGTAATTTCCATTTAATGATTGTTGTGTCATTCATTTCATCAAATGAATTTAATGGAAATTAAACCAAAAGGATGAGGAGTGATGGAGTTTTGGAGTTTTTCTCTCTCAAAGAATCTACATGCCACCCTAAAATTATCTCACTACCCCCCACCTCAGTTGAGAATCGATTGCAGTGACAAGGCACAAGCTGATCTGTCACTCACATCCAACCAAACAATAAAATGTGGCTGTGGTGGTATATTAAAATTGGTAGTAAGCATTCAACAGCGCACTATAAGCTATTGTATGACACACACACACACACACACACACACACACACACACACCCACACCCATATGAATGTGCACGTACAGACATGCACACATAAACGCACACGTGCGCATGCACAAACACACACATTATGCACATACTGTGCTATATTACATACTAATATGTAATTTAGTATACATAATATACTAACATGTCATACTAACAATTACATTGTGCTACATACTGTGCTATATGAATACTATATTCACAAATATTTTATTGTTGCAGCCATTTATTTAAAATAAACCTGTTGTTGTGGTATATCACTTGCAGTACACTTAGTTTTTGTGCTTGGTTTCTGAATCGCAGGTGTTGGATTTTGGAGATGAGGTCATGACTGCAGCTGCTGATGAGGCCGAAACCAGCACATCCAGTGCAAGTAGACCTTGACTAGTTAATTTTAATTAACATTATTTTACATATCCTCTACAGTTTATTTACAAGGTCTTTTTGTATGATATTGGTTTACTTATAGCCTTTTTGAGCACTTGAGCTTAACTGGGAGTTTGTAGACGTTTATAAGGCTGTTGTGTCTACCTTGATTTATTGCAACGTCACTCTTTACACCTCTGCTTAGGATCATCACCTTATAATGATGATTCAAATAATCATAATCTTGTGTGTGTGAGAGAGAGTTTGGAAATTAAATCGTATAATATAGTAATAACATAATATAATGTATATTAATATATTACAATTAATACACTGCTCACAAAAATTAAAGGAGCACTTTAAACAACCACATTAGATACATCAGATCTCAATATGAAGTTGGATATCTATACAAATAACGACAGGGCAATGTCTTAGGAACAAAAGGATGCCAAGTCTTTTAATGGAAATAAAAGTTTTCAGCCTACAGAGGGCTCAAATGTGTAGACACCCTAAAATCAGAGTGAAATGAAGATGTGGCAGGCTAGTCCATTTTTTCAAAAACTTAATTTCTGCAACTCAAAATGCTTTTCAGTATCTTGTGTGGCCCCCACGAGCTTGTATGCATGCTTGACAACGTCGTGGCATGCTCGCAATGAGGCGACGGATGGTGTCTTGTGGCATTTCCTCCCAGATCTGTGTGAGGGCATCCCTGAGCTGTTGTACAGTCTGAGGAGCAACCTGACGGCGCCTAATGGACCGAAACATAATGTCCCACAGATGTTCTATTGGGTTTAAGTCAGGGGATCGTGAAGGCCATTCAATTGTTTCAATTCCTTCATCCTCCAGGTACTGCCTGCATACTCTTGCCACATGAGGCCGGGCATTGTCGTGCATTAGGAGGAAACCAGGACCTACTGCACCAGCGTAGGGTCTGACAATGGGTTCAAGGATTTCATCTTGATACCTTATGGCAGTCAGAGCACCATTTCCTAGGCAGTAGAGGTCTGTGCGTCCCTCCATGGATATGCCTCCCCAGACCATCACTGACCCACCACCAAACCTGTCATGTTGAACGACGTTGCAGGCAGCATAACGTTCTCCTTGTCTTCTCCAGACTCTTTCACGTCTATCACAGGTGCTCAGGGTGAACCTGCTCGTCTGTAAAAAGTACAGGGCGCCAGTGGCGGACTTGCCAATTCTGGTGTTCTTGAGCAAATGCCAGTCGAGCTCCACGGTGCTGGGCAGTGAGCACAGGGCCCACAACAGGACGTCGGGCCCTCAGGCCATCTTCATGAAGTCTGTTCCTGATTGTTTGGGTAGAGACATTCACACCAGTGGCCCTCTGGAGGTCATTCTGTAGGGCACGAGCAGTGCTCAGTAGGGCTGGTCCGAATACCATTTTTTGAGCTTCGAAGCTTCGGTCGTAATGAACATCGAATATTCGAAGCTTCGGAGAAGAGGGTGTTGAACATATTCTTCTCTCTAATAAAGGCAGGAATCTCTATGTGTCTGTATGTCCGTTTGCATTTTGATTATTTCGAGAACCATTCATCCAATCGACTTCACAGGGAGTGCAGTGTCGCTTTGGTGCAATATAGATTGACACGTGAGACGCAACACGTTCAGAATTAATAAACTTTTAATAAACTACAGAACAGCGCGAGCGGGAAGCGCGCGCCGGCAGGGCTTATGCTCCGAGAACGGACACTGCACTGTAGTGATATAAAACGCACACACACAGGTCTGTTAACTTAAGCAATACTTTTAAGGTAGTCTAATTTTTTCTGACTAACAAATTACTGTAAAGGGCAGATTTAAATAAAGAAAAACGAAATTTAAATAAAGAAAAACGAAATTTAAATAAAGAAAAAACGAAATTTAAATAAGAAAAAACGAAATTTAAATAAAGACAAAACGAAATTTGAATAGAGAAAAACTCAATTTAAATAAAGAAAAACGAAATTAAGTTAAATTAAAAACGAGATTAATTTAGATTGATAATAACGGGTAAAAAGTCTAATACATTTTGTTTCTATTATTCTATTTTCCACAATGTCAAAGCAACGCAGCTTAACCCAAAACACAAGCTCAGGCACGCACTTCCACACACACTCCGCTGTTCTCATGCACTTCTGTCCACACACACTCCGCTGTTCTGCTTTAGCCAGAGAACAGAACACTCCCGTTGCTGGAACACAAGGCGTTGGTTCTATTTCTAGCGTGCACGCGTTTTCCGCGTGGCTCACGCAGGCAGTGTGCAAACTCCAACCTGTTAACATGGGAGCCGAAATAAAAACGGACCACGCAGCTGAGACGCTCACGCCACGCAGCCAGTGTGTCGCTGGCCTTATTCAAGCACGAATGAGAACCGTTTCGCGGGGGATCCCAGGTGTGCAAAAAAAAAAACAAAAAAAAACGAATATTCGATTGTCAATTTTTCAAATCGAATACCAACCCACCGAACGAATATTCGATTATTCGAATATTCGGGTCCAGCCCTAGTGCTCAGCCTGTTCCGCCTTGCACAAAGGAGCAGGTATCGGTCCTGCTGGTGGGTTGAGGACCTTCTACGGCCCTGTCCAGCTCTCCGAGAATAACCACCAGTCTCCTGAAATCTCCTCCATGTTCTGGAGATTGTGCTGGGAGACACATTAAACCTTCTTGCTGCAGCACGTGTGGATGTGCCATCCTGGAGAAGTTGGACAACCTGTGCAACTTCTGTAGGGTTAAGGAATCACCTCATACTGCCAGTAGAGATAATTACTCAAGCCAAAACCAGCACGAGTGGAAAACCAGCCAAAAAAGATCAAGAGGGAGAAACTTGAAATGACCTCCACATGTAAAACCAGTCCTGTTTTGAGGGTTTTCTCATTGTTGCCACTGTAGTGCACCTGTTGTTAAGTCCATGAACACCAATACAGCTGAAAGTGATTAACAATGCCCTCAGCTGCTTAGCCAACGAGAAAATTATCAGACAGGTTTAATTGATTTCATGCCAGGCCCAAATAAAAAAGTGTTCCTTTAATTTTTGTGAGCAGTGTATAACATCTTACGCTATAGAATTACAATATGACATCTTACATTAAAACATTCTAGGCCTGACAAAAGTGAAGTGGCTAAAATCGCCTTTAAAATATAGCTATAATAAATATAATAATAAACTTTTGGATTGTAATCGTTTGAGTAGCCTATGGGCAGTTCTTAGTAATTTTAGTTAGTTAAGCTTATTTTGAACATGTTTATATATATATATATATATATACACACACACAGTAAAATAAAAAATAACAGGTAAAGTACATGTCAGCACAATCTTCCAAAATTATTAAATGTGATTCAAATAGGCACAGATGCACACATACTATATAGGTGTTAAATCATGTAAGTTTGGCTAATAAATCATGGTCAAAAACACTTGAACAGAAACGTTTTTCTTTATTTCACATTAGGTAGGCTAAGACATGTTGTAGATGGCTACCAGGATGAAAGGGATCACATTCATCTTCATGTAAATGTAAATGTAAATAAATAAAGGAATAACGTTAACCGCGATTGACATTGAGATGTTTATTTTTTTTCATTGCCTGTATAATTTCCCCATCCCCCGTTAATATAGGTATGCCCCGTTACCCATACTTCATATTTAATGAAGTAGATAAATTATTTAAAGTTCGTGGATGAATGTTACTTCATATGTTTTCACTTGCCACATACCGAATTATTTACAATTCCTCAAAACGTTGTTGAAATATTTTGTTCCGTTGCTTTTATGGACTCTCTATGGGCTTCTCCCTTGACTTTATCGGACTTTATGCCTCCACGTCCCTCCGATTGACTGCGAGTGCGAGCTTCTCCTCCTGTCTATACGGTAATTTCCAGAGAGTCGCGTGGTTATGACGCAATCGTTAGCCTATTTTTACAAAAAAATGCTTCTATGGGGCCATAACGTAAGATACAAGGTAATGGAGCCTTTTATACATTGTCGTGTTTCTTTAGAAATAAACAATGGACAAATTGAGTGTTTAAACGCCTCAGATATAAAGTTATTCGCTGTCAAAGTGATGCCAAAATGAATGGGAGTCAATGGAATGCTAACAGCAGGTGATGGCTTGTTACGCCGCCTTCACACTGGCAGTTGAAATCAGCTCCGTAATACGCAATACGCCCCCAGCGGACGTCGTACTACACCGTTGAAAAGCATCGGAAGCTTCGGAAGCGAGTAGAACAAAAATGGCGGAGAGATTAGAACAGTTGATTTTGTCAGTGTCAATGTACAATTCTGTATGATCTCTCTGATGAGGGTTATAGAGACATTAATCATTGACCAGCCGACGATTTGCCATCATTTCATTCTCTGGCTGTATGTGAATGAGCGGAGGCCACAATATTTAATTATACATTTTAATTGTATTAACTGCCCTAATAACATTAGAAAATCATGAAAATAAAAAAAATGACATGACAACTTATCGTTTTTAAAGTTAAGAATTCAGGTTTGTTTATCAGTACCATAGCAACGCTAACTTCCGCTGGAATTGTCGGATAGGAACCGTCCGTAGCCTTTCGCAAGAGTTAAATTTCTGGAACGCATCCGGATGACCAACTAACACGATTTTTCTCGCACCGCACTCGTTCGGACCCATTCGCATGCGGTCTGCGAATCTCCATAGGAAATGAATGACTTCCGGTCGTTTCGAAGCCGTATCGGAGCTGATTTCAACTGCCAGTGTGAAGGCGGCGTTAGCCAATGGCGGCCCCCGGGGGTGGTACGGAATTCGAGAGCTCGATTACCCCCCTGCTCAATCTGCCAGACTTGCCGAATGCAGCTTTAATTATTGTGCCTTTTACCCCAAATACCATACTTTTACATATTCTTCCATTTTTGAAAAACTGTTGCTTTATTTACCTTGAACAAAACTGAAAATCATTAACAAAACATTTGTCTCAAAATATAGAGAATATTTTTTATCAATTCTTACTACATAAATCTACAACACTTTTAAAAGCACCATTTAATATTATATCAAACTAGCACAGAATCAACTTTGCGTTGCTGTCCGCGATCGCGTCAAGGATCTGCCAAACTCCCATGTGCATCATCAAAAGCGGTTGTAAAGAAAAAGTGCACAGCAGAATTGTGCCATCTAGTGGTTTAAAAGAGATTAGTCAAATGCACCTTTTACTCCGGTGCCCCGTTGTACCCTACCACTTCTCTAATATTTTTGTTCTTCATAGGAATCCCTAAACAATCAAAGGTCCTGCCGAATGAAGCTTCCTGAACAAGTGAGTGCACAATTGTCATGAAGGACTGCAGGAGGGAGCAGCGGCTGTGACTCTCGGTCAGACAGCAGGACTCGTGCGGCACGTCTGCCATTCAGATAATGTGCGAGAGGCACATGCCTTTCCCTCTCGTTCTCCCGGGAACTTAAAGGATGAGAGACAGGGCCTAATCATATCCCAGCTGAATATCCCGGCCTTGGAAAGAGGGGACATTTCTGCCAGAGGAGAAGTTCTCTGGTCAGTGCCACCTGCCGTGTGGCCCATGTGCAGCCCCCACAATGCAGTATGAGGGAAATTCACCAGCTGCTGCTTCAACTGCCTCTGAGGAGCGGCTGGGATTTCACTGGCAGGTTTAGTCTAGAGCAGGGATTCCCTGGTTTTTCTCCATGCAATTAGTAAAACAAAACTATGACACATTTAAATGTATTAATATTGCATAGTCAACCCAACTATTTGCAACATTACACTGCAAAAAAATGCTTTTTAAATCAAGATAATTTACTTGAGATCCAAAATAACTTAAGATATTGAGTTTTTTTCTGAATTGATCAGAGTTTATGCTTAAAACAATTTCAAATGTCAGTTGAATTCAAATAGAGCCCGGCCGATATGGATTTTTGGGGGCCGATGCCGATATTAGCGAGTAAAAAAGCCCGATATTGATATATCGGCCGATATTATTTATGTGTATATTAATACAGTAGCAATGTTATTTAAGTGTATATTAATAATACAGAACCAGTCAAAAGTTTGGACACACTTTCCCATTCATGTGTACAAACTTTTGACTGCTACTGTATATAGAATACAGTATACACAAACAGAATATATAAACGTGTGACAAAGATATGTAATGGAGGCGGGGTGAATGATAGAATGAGAATGATACATTTGAGCTGTAACCAAACTAGTTTGCATTGCATGTTCTATTCTATATTATATTATAAATACTGTTGCATAATCTTCACTAATGACTTTGTCTTTTTATTTAGTCACGTTATATACAAAAATAACTTGTATCAATAAATATATCAAAAGTGTCACTGGCAAAACCTTATCTTCTATCATTAGTCTTAATTCCTCTAGTCTCTACCAGTGGAGGAAGTACTCATCTTTTAACTAAAGTAAAAGTAATAATACCATAATGAAAACATGTTTAATTACATATGTACAGTACTTTTACTTAAATACTATTTTAAATAAGTCCGCAAAATGTACTAAACGTGAAACTACTTATTATGCAAAATGGCCCTATATAAAGTGTTATAATTATATAAATGATTGGAATATTGCTTGATGTTGTAACATAGCATTATAGGCAGAATGGGCTTTAACACTGTGTCTAACATTACACCGGACGCGGCCATTGTTGCTCACGTCGCAAGTAAGTAAATAAATAAACAATGTCCCCGTCTTTTACTCTCACAACAAACTTATCATACTCGTTTGCTACATCAGCTAGCTAGCCATGTTTCATACCTTGTCAGTGGAGTGGAAGCTAATGTGTACGCATCTTACACCTTATCTGAAGAAAAGACCTCCTTTTACTGAAGTGAAAGGGTTGTCTGGTGTCACTACAGTAACCTGGGTCGCCAGTAGCAAACAATGGAGCCGCTCTGCTGGACAAACTACGTAATTACACAATTTACAAGCATTTTATCCACATTATATGTTCTGTAAAAAAAAAAGTTCATATCGGCTGCGTCATATACACCGATACCGATATATCTGCAACAGGCTCATATCGGCCAATAAAAATCGGCAGACCGATAAATCGGTCAGGCTCTAATTAAATTCAACTTAATTCAAAGGGCTAAATTCTATTTAGAAACTCGAACTGAGTAAAAATATACAATTTTGTGCAGCTGCTGATATTTATGACCAAAAAGTAAGATGAAATTCTGATAGTTTGTAATGTAAAAAAACAAATACAGAAACGCACTGCAAATACTCACAACTCAACCAAATACAGAGACGTGCTACAAATAGCACAGACCACAACGGAAATGTTTCAAGGGGACCCCAAACCTGGCAGGAACCGCAATTTGAAATTAATTGAATTTGCCAGTGGTTTTTTTTTTCTATTTGCATGTGTTTTCATCAGTTGCAGAGCATTGAGCTCTCTCGGCCACCGTATAAAAGGCCTTTTACTAGCCAAAAAATATGATCTATCAATCTGACAACAGAAGGAATGTATTAGATTGTGAACAACAGGTTTTTCAGCCATACAAAACGTGATACAGTAGGCAATATGGTTAAAATGATAATTTGCATGTATTTGGTCACTATGAGTTGGCTAGCTGTTTCCCACACCTGACAGCTGTCACTAGCTTGTAGAATCTGGATGTCTTCAGCACTTACTTGAGCATGAAGTCATTGAAGCACTCATGTCCTGTCCTCACTTACATTTGCTCACCTTTCATCCAACAAACTCCCAGAGTAAATATCACTAGGGTTTCAGCAGAACATTTTGATTTCAGTTGTGTTTCTGCTGACTTTTGTTTCCAGTTTTGATGTTAAAGGGATAGTTCACCAAATAAAGAAAAATGTATTTACTCACTACAAAGCTGTAAGACTTACTTTCTTCCGTGAAACACAGATGATGTTCAGGACAATGTTAACTGCTTATACTACATATGTTTTAAATGAACTAAAAATAATTAATAATACTTAAAAAAAACATTTTTAGTAATCAAATACATTTAATTTTATTTTTATTTAATTTAATAAAAAGAAAATGCATGACAATAATAATGTGTCTCATTCAGTAATAATTGAGTGGATTATTTCGTATTTGTACAGGATAACTTCCCACGAAAAACCTCTGCCTAATTCACAACACATGAATGTGTTAACATCGTTCTGATGTTAGTGAATTTGGAGTACTCTAAATGAGTGGTCGTGTGCATGAGAGGAGTCATTTGCATAAAACACGTCCAAACCAACTCCATATAAGCGCTTTCCGCACACGCTTTCCTTACAGCCTTTCATCACTCTTGTCTAACTTGCCGCTGTTTCCAATCCTCGAACAATGCCAAGTGTGCCATTCTCACAACATATTTTATACAGACCCAGATTACAGACCTCTCATTAGCCATCTACATACCCGTATATCTGCGTTATTCAGAGAAACCTCGACGCTGAAGCTATAACACCGCTTTTCTTACTCTTTAACTGTATATGATGGAATGTATTTAAGATGAAATTCAATTGTATTATTATTATATAAAGCAACTTCAATATAATTATAGTCGTGTTAGGATGAAATATAATTTCTTAACACGATTATAAGGCCGTAGAGAGCAAGTGCTTTTTGTGTACGTGTAGTTTCAGTTGTTCCTGTATTTTTTTCATAAATTTAGAATACATTTTATCACAAAATGTTTGGTGAAAATATTGTGATTTGTTCTTAACATCGTTCGTTTCACGCACAAATTTGTGTGTATGCATGCTTAGTGAATGAGACACTAAAATCTGAGTTATTGTGATGTGTCCAGATGTTTCACTTATGATATTTAGTAGTTATCGTTAGATTCTCATTTATGGGTAAACTGCCCCTTTAAGAGCTGAGAATGGCTCTGTCACGACGGTCACATTCCATGAAATCATTTCATTTCACATACTGTACAGTACAAAATATTATCAAAAGCTCTGTTTTGAGGGAGATCTAACCCAACTTTACTCAAAATGTCACTATCATTATTCAGCTGATCCTACAACCCTTGCAAACAAAGAATCTGTGTCTTCATTGTCATATAAAACGGTCTCGCTGAGGCCAGAGCAGCATTTGCCATCTCCTGTCAGAATCCCCACCTGTTTCTTAACCGTTGATTACGGTACCTTTGACCTCGCTGATAGAAACGTACACAATGGCAGGTCTTTCAGGAGTCTGCTCGTGTGGCCCTTATGGAACAGCTGTATCAACCACAGGAACGGCAACTGGTCGGCAAACACAGGCCTCTTACTTTAATGGCTCAAACGCTAATGATGCAGCACCAACATGTGAGGAAGCCATTAGCTGATCCCCCTCAACACTTCATGTTGGATTTAAATCAGTCAGGGTTGATATAGAAATGTAATTTGGTAGTTCATGATCTAACATTCTGAAGAAATTATCTATAAAAAGCCTTCATGAATTCCACAGAGATATTTTTAAAATCGAATTCATCTTACATGCACAGAAGACATTCATGTTGAATGTAGGAATGGTTTTCCAAGCAATGTCATGTTAAATAACTTATAAAACAACCAAGAATATACAATAATAAAGGGGCAACATCTAAATGGATGTACGTAACAGTCTCAAAAATGAAAAACTATACACAAACTGTATCTGTGCTTAAATTAGGTTAATAATTTTACACATTTTAAATATTTGTGTATGCACACACAAACATATAAATGCAGTATTTATATACTCTCTGTGAGTGTATGTATGTATATATAGAGTCAAACCAAAAATTATTCAGACACCAGATACAGTTTTTGATTTTTTTTACTAGTGGGTGCAGGACACTAGTTAATTTATGTAAGTGAGGATGGGAAAATAAAGTAAACTGTGACATATTATACCCAAAAATTCTTCATACAGTGGACCAGTAAAATTTATAAAAATTTATAAACACTTTGACCTGACCATGGTTTACTTAAGTGTTTTTTCTTTAATTGTTAATGCGACCATTTTACACCACAGACTGAAGAAAGTTAAGCATTGCTTGGTAATTGGTTGACCGAAATTGGTCTAACAAAAGGATGGACAAAACCAGTGAAATATCAACAGAGTTCTTGTCATATTTTATTACCATTTTCTAAACTATAGTGAATAAACTGTGAGAAATGTTGAAGGTGTCTGAATACATTTTGGTTTGACTGTGTATGTGTACAGTGTGTGTATATAATTGATTATATAGATTAATTTTGACATTAGTTAGCCGAATTTTTTTTTATTATAATTTTGTTCCCTTAAATGATAGTATTTAGGTTGTTTGTTTTGTTTCATGGTTGTTTACGGTTTAAATTTAGCTGAAAATCTATTATATATATATATTTTTTTCCAATACTTTAATAAAATGCAACACAATACATTATACATATATTGTGTCAAATGAACTCTGGAAATGTTCAGTTTTTTTTTTTTTGTGAATAAAGTTTGCACCTATTAAAAATAAGAATCTATTGTGTCTATTTTAAATATATAAACCTTTACTTGTTCCTGTATTTTTTAGTTTTTTGCTGGAGTAAAACAGCGACTGCTAACCCCAGTGTCCCGCATCTGCATGTACTGGAAAAAGTTCTAAAAGAATAATCAATAATTCAATGATGAACCAATATAAAGAATAATCAATGATTTTGACTGAAACAGAGAGTTATGAGGTGGCCTGCTTCCACGATCATGTCATGGAGCGATCTGAAGGCACGCACGCAAAGCAGCCAAGGCTATTTACAGCTTCTGTGTGCAACTGAAATAGACTGAGAGTTGGATTTCAATAGGAGTCTTACAGCTCGACCGCTCTCTGTCTCTAAATCTATCTATCTCTCTCCACTCCAGCTGATTTTAGAACACAGGTGTTGACCTTAGCCATTATGAGCTTCCACGTTCACATTCCCCAGCAGCTCCTGTTTCTGTCCGTGGAGCAGCGGTCTCACATGTGATCCCAGAGTCAAGCAAAAATAGGCAAAGGTATAATAAATGTGCGTTTCAATGTCAAGAAAGAGATGTTCCAGGATCATTATCCCTGTTGGTTGATAACATTCAGCCAATCAGACTTCAGACTGTAAGATAGACCTGAGCTGAACAACATTCCCCTCTGACTGTAGCAGCGGTTAATAGTTAGGATTAGTGTTTGACCTGTCATTTGTAACCTTTTTTTTTTTCTTTTTTTTTTTTAACCCACAGCACCAATCTTTCACCTTTCAGTAATTTAGCATCTGTTGCACTTTCAGCATACATTTTATTTCGGTCTTGCATATGTCACTTTTTCTGGGTCTGTATGTAGCCTATATATTTAAATGAATTAGTTTACACTTGTGCCAAATGAGATGAAATTCCATATAATAAATGTATCCTATCCTTTCAAGGAATTTCATACACACACATACACACATACATACATACATATATATATACACACACACACACACACATATAACCCATCACATCTGCTCACCAAGGCTGCATTTATTTATTTAAAAACAGTAACATTGTGAAATATTACAATTTAAAATAACTTTTCTAGTTAGTAATAAATTAAATAATAATAGGATACATTATGTATTATTTAAATGCATATATAATTAGTACATAATATATATATAATAAGATTAAATAAGGACATATATTTAATATATAAATTACATATTACATTTAATTAATTAAATTGTACATAAATGTGTGTGTGTGTGGTTCAGGTATTCTCTATGTTATGAGGACAAAATGTCCCCAAAAGATGGCAATATCTGAAAACCTTGCCCTTGTGGGGACATATTTTGGTCCCCTTAAGAAAACAGCTTATAAATCATACTATAAATCATACATGATGATTTTTAAATCTAAAAAAGCAGAACGTTTTCTGTGATGGGTAGATTTAGGGGTAGGGGATAGAATATACAGTTTGTACAGTATAAAAAAACATTAAGCATGAAAACACAACGTGTGTGTGTGTGTGTAATTAAATTGAACTGTTAGATCTTAACCACACCTAAACCATAATTCTACTGAACAAGAGAAAATTATTGTTGTACAGTTGCATGCTAAAATGGCACATTTGGTTCTCTAAACTAGTTTAAACCAAAATCAGACAAACTTACTTATGCAGAGACATGTGACCAATATAAGTAGGCAAACTGCTAATGCACAATCAATAAACAATAAACAAACAGATTACGGAGTCAAGCTCAGCACAGAGAAAACAAATATTAAAACACAACTAAACATATAATCCAAAAGATATTAAGAAAAGACATTAGCAGAATTAAATGCTACTCATATCTTTAGGTGCTCACCTCAAAGGTTGTGTCCAGTCTCACAATTCAGACTTTTTTTCTCTCAGAATTGTGAGATATAAACTTGCAATAGCAAGAAAAATGCCAAAATTGTGAGAGAAAAAGGTCGCAATTACCTTTTTTTTTTTTTATTCCCTGGCCGAAACAAGCTTCTAGGCTATATATAGACACTACTGAAATGAAAGACAAAAATGACATGAGCATGTTAAATCTGTCCTGAAGCCCTACTCTGAGAAGTTTACAGAAAGACCAAAAGAATTATTAACATTAATATCACCGAGATATATTTCTGCATACACACCAAAAACACGAACTTCTTTGTCAGCTGTGCACCAGAAAACATTTTCTGTCATGCTGTCTCCCAATAAAAGCTGGTGGCAGTTGTCTTTTTGCCCACCCCATGCTTTTTTTAAGAAGCCATTGACATTCAATGGCAGCTCTCGCTGTGGGTGCAGTGTGAACAGCTGAGAGGTGTGATTTCACAGGCTGCTGGCCCTGTCAGAGCGCTGAGGGCTGCGAACAGGAGGTCTAGGAGAGACCCCGGCCTCTAAAAGACACCAACAGGTGGAAGGCCGCCAGCAAGGGGGAGGGCGACCCATAGAAAAGGACGGGAAGCCAAGCCAGGTCTGGACACAATCCAGGAGATGGCAATGGACGAGGATACGCACAGAAGAGAGGAGGACAGAGAGCGCGCCGGACCTGTGTTTGTCCCGTCTGACGGACTGGGCGCCAAGGGACGGGCAAGTAATGTGGGAAACCTGTGCTGAAACTGTCATTGCTGTCGGACTGCAGGGCTTTTCGATGCAGAAGCAGATCTTGATTGAGTCTCTCTTTACTGCTTCGTTCTGTTTAAGAGGTTTGGTTTGTTTACTCAAGCGCATTTCAGAACGAAAATGCCATTTTAAACCATTTTACTTTTTATAAAGGCTATGCAAAAGCAGCATGCAATTTTCTAGACAATAGCCTGTTATTCACTAAATGCATGCCAGGCCAGAATGGGATATGGCTTGACTTTATGGAAAGTTGACAGGTCCTGTGGTGTGACGAGCTGAACTCCATCTAAAGTTATTTTAAACTGCTTAAAGTTAGCATTTAAACAACATCTAAAATCAATCCAAATGATTTTTAACAGCAAGCATTAGGTTTTTATGACCTAAGGCTAATAACACATAGAATATTTGTACTTTTAAAATGTTAATGTGTTTCACTGCAGGGATGGTTAAAATGAGCCAGTGAAGGGAAAAAGGTGATTTAACACTTTCCCTAGATTCATCAAGTCTTGTCTATAGAAAAAGTCCATGTTGTGTGTCAACTTCCCATATGCCTTAGATATTGGCATTAGTATTGGACTGTTTTATCTGAGTTGTACAAACAAAGTTGTGATGTACTGTGTGTTTAACAGATCCGGCTGTTGCTCGTTGAGACGACATACTTCCTTATATCCCCATATACGGAATCAATCTATGGAATGTAAGGAAGTGTGTGGCCTCAGAGAGACATCATCATCACCACCATCCACACAGCTCCCTAAAACTGTAAGACAATATAAAACTGAATTATATTACGTATTATGTACTCAAGAGAACATTATCATCCATCTTAATGGACATATTGCAGAAAAACATATTTAATGTGTGTGTGTGTGTGTGTGTGTGTGTGTGTGTGTGTGTGTGTGTGTGTGTGTGTGTGTGTATGTATGTATATATATATAAAGAAATAAAACATTAAGATAGTTAATTTGTTTTATAACTGTTACATTTGCTGTATAAAAATAAATTTAAATGTATAGCAAAATATAAAATATAATTTATTATATTTAATTATACAATTTTAATCATATATACTGTGTGTGTATATATATATATGTGTGTGTGTGTGTACGTGTGAAAAAATGTAAATTATTACTTATACAAATTGCATATATATATATAACAGAAATAAAAAACAAGATAGTTAATTAATTCTAACTTTGTTATATGAAAATGTATAAAATATAAAAACGATCATTTTAAAGATTATTATAAATATATAATCTTTATTTATAAAAAATAAATAAAACATTAAGATAGTTAATTTGTTTTATAACGTTGTTATAATTGTTCTATCAAAATACATTTAAAAGCATCAAATATTATTTTTTATTTTGTTTATATTTTAATTATAAAAAATTTGATATATATATATATATATACAACGGCGGAACAAATACTGAATATTATAGGAAAATGTTTTAATGTTAGATATAGAGATTTTCCAAGAATTGAGCATTTTATTTTAAAGTGCCCCTGGTTTAGAAAGTGTAACATCTTCTGTTTTAAAGTATGAATTGGGATCTTCTTAACAACCTTACAAATGTGGTTACAAATGACTTTATAAAGGTTATGTCAAAGTCAAGCACAGGCTATTGTTAAACACATGTTGATGTTCCTGAGCTCCTCCATGATGACATGAATACTGTATGGCTCTGAGTGACAGAACAGCTGCTGGTGGACAGGTGGAGAAGAGCTAATTCTGACCTGACACCCCAGAATGAGGACACACCGGCTCATCCACACACTCTCTGTGTCATCGTCCTGCAGGAGGAAGAAGATCATGACGTGGATGGACGTCTTCTGCTGACATGATCCTACATGCAAAGCAAAAAGTTAGATCTGAGATTAATCAGACAGATGACTGGATAATTGCCCGTGTAAAATGTTGATGTGCGAATGACACTGAGGAAATCGATGCTTCTCCTCCTCACCTCTATAAATATGATGATGAATTAAGCTGGAAACTCGTCTGTCCTCAGAAACACGTCTTAGTTGCTGGTAAAACGGAACCAAGTCAGGTGTTTGAGAGAGGTTTGGTCCCTTTCAACCAGCTACTGCGCCGTGAATTCAGCCAGCAACAGCAACAACACAAAAAAACAGGTGGATTAGCATCCAAAATGAAAAGTATATTCAATATGTGCTCATTGCATTACTGCCATGTCACAAAAACACTGGTGTTGTGTATTATTATTTTTAATACCAATGATAAAATATGTGCAGTGGTCTGGTTTTCAGTTCTGCTCTCTACAGGAAAAGGTAAATGTGCATCAGCCAAATGTTTCTTTATTATAGATATTTTCTAAATGCATTAACATACATTCCAATAATTTTTTTTTTTTCAAGCCAGTCCTGTGTTTTCCATCTTGTCTTGTAATATGAGCACATTTCGATTAAAAATAAAAGCTGGCATTTGTCTTTATTCTTTCTCTAGTCTATCAGTGTTTGTTGCATACATTTTTGTTGCCATAATGTATTAATAACATACATTTATTTAAAATACATTACTTGAACATAGGCTAGTGTTTTAAAATACTTTATATGTTTTGTTGAAAATGTTAAAATGTCAACCCTATTACATGGTTTTGTAAAGGGTACAACTGATTTGAGCATATATCAGCATTATATTCTCTATCTGATAAGCATCTTGTAGTTTTATGTTAAAGGCACACTGTGTAATTTCAAGAAAAATCAAGAAAACGAGATTTAAATAAAAAAGACTAAATGTGTTGAGCTACCGTGTCATACCGGATCACACCCGCGTTACCCACAATTTCTGGTTTTATTTTGTAGAAACCATGGAAACCATTATATATATTTTTTTTGTGTGTTTTATTAGATAGGTGAGCAACTGTTTGGATACATTCATCGACAGAAAACTTGTCATTGTTATACAGCTCAACACAGTTAGTCTTTTTGTTTAAATCTCCTTTTCTTGGCGAAAAATTACTGTGTGCCTTTAACATAAAACTACAAGATGCCTATCAGATAGAGAATATAATGCTGATTTACTAAACGGATAGTTCCAGTCCTTGATTCTGATTGGTTGAGCCGCTTTTGAAGCGGTTGTAAATTACTCCACAAACACACACCTGTGACCGCACGACATTAGTGTTACTGCGCAACTGCCGTTTGTGATTCTTTGTTGCTGCATGTGTTGCTTAGCAACCTCTTTGGAACTACATTGCTCGGCGGAGGAATAAATGTGTTATAACGTTATTTTTTTGTTGCTGGTGTTTATTTTATGAAAGTAAGCCCCTTGCAGCAGTGTTTTACAGTGGATTTAGAACAGCTAAGGGGCGTTGTTAGGCAAAACGCGGAGCGGAGTTTCGCGGGGCTTGTCACATTTAACACATTTATTCCTCCGCCAAGCAATGTAGTTCCAAAGAGGTTGCTAAGCAACACATGCAGCAACAAAGAATCACAAAGGGCAGTTGTGCAGTAACACCAGAGAATGTCTAATAAGGCGAGAAGTTTCACTCTCAGTACACTTCCGGCTTCTGAAATGGTTGCAGTTCCACTTTGATTCCATATGAGGGCGCTCACAGGACGAGTGCAGAATGAATGGAGGTCTATGGCAATATACCCATCAAAATCCACTTTTCTCAGGATATAATTTTTTATCTAGTAATTTGAATATTGTATTTGAAAGGAGATGCAAAGAAATTACACATTGCTGGGTGTTAGATTTTAGTGTTAGAGTCACTTATTTGCTTTAAAAAGTCTTTTAAAGTGTCAATGACGTCATACACATCGTACGACCAGAGATACTGCTTTACGGCAATCCTTCAGTCACTTTGGTGCTTTCGCGCTCTGCACTTTCTTTTCTCTCCAGGCATCGACAACACAGCTGACACAGGTAAATACACGTGCTAGACGAGTTTTTGTTTTGTTTGTTTCTGGTCCCGCTTCGGATGCCACGATGCCATCAAGCGGTATCTCTGGTCGTAATCAGTCCTTCACTGACCAATCAGCGTTCATTAGCAGAATGCTAGCGTGTTATGGGCAACAACAACTCGACCTGTAAGAAATCGAAAGGACATAAGTACTCGTTCATTCAACTTTCGACCTATAACCCATGTTGAACTTGCAAAACCTACAATCAAAGCTGAGATTTCTCAACGGCAATCGGGTGAAAGAGACAAATTTAGCTGTCTAGCCCCATAGACTCCCATTCATTCTGCACTCATGGGCGATCGCCCCCAGTGGAACTACAACCAAAATTCGGTACAACAGGACTTAATAGGGAGTGGGCAGGCTCTCCGTAGACGGGCTCTGGTAACACTAATGTAATGCGGTCACAGGTGTGTGTTTGATGAGTAATTTACAACGGCTTCAAAAGCATCTCAACCAATCAGAATCAAGGACTGGAACTATCCGTTTAGTAAAATATCAAGTTATGTTAACTGTACTTGTTCAGCTCCCATATCTGGGTATTTCGACATACTTCAGACAGGAAGGAGACGC
This sequence comes from Rutilus rutilus, assembly GCF_951802725.1. NCBI lineage: Eukaryota > Metazoa > Chordata > Actinopteri > Cypriniformes > Leuciscidae > Rutilus > Rutilus rutilus. Next base: position 9,310,952 of record NC_140226.1, on the reverse strand, counting down.
GTTTTCACACATGCGCAGTACAGATCGTGTTTCCGGTACGGATCGAGTAGTGACAGGGCTTATTGCTTAAATATATATATAAGCTTCTTTGGTGTTTCCATGGTTTCTACAAAATAAAACCAGAAATCGAGGGTAACGCGAGTATGATCCTGTATGACACGGTCTGTGTCCTGGTTAAAACTGCTTATTTAAACTTTCTTAGATACATTTGGGATAATGCAAGTACACAAATCAACAAAATATATAACATTGTTTTAGTTGTTTTGGATATTATGATCCAAAGATATTACATAGTGCGCCTTTAAATAAACTGTTAAACTGCTACTCAACCCTGTTAGTGTTCCGAAATAATTATGTCCCAACATATAACAATATTGATGGTACAATAAAATTGTGTATCTGGAGGGGCTGGGTTTAAAACATTGATTTCTTGATTTAAATTTAATCTCATTTTGATTAACCGTTATCGATTCTTAAATCAAAGCATCGATCTTTTAGGCTATATTGTTAAGTTGATGAATGAACAAAATTTTGAACAAACCATTGTCGAAGAGAAAAGTCTTGTCTATTTTACAGATTTTATTAAAATCAGCATTTGCAAGTAAATATTCTTCAAGGTTTTATTTAATTTTTTTCCACTGCTGTTCACTAACTTGAATTAGTACAAATCTGACACTACAAAAATCCCCCCCCCCCCCAAAAAAATGCTCAAAATGAATTCCAAAAATGCTAAAACTTAACCAAAAATTATTTTATAATGTCTAAAATATGTACCTGCATGCATACTGAAGCAACTGAACCCAGGGCCAGGGGAACAGTTCATTTGCTCCATATGGAGCCATAAGGCCATCTAGTGGTAAGTAGTATGTATGAAAAAATTATAATAATAATGTATTTACCCCACAAGAGGTCGGCAGAGACACCCAATATGAGAGTTTGTGCATGAAATGTTATTTTGTATATTAAGTTAAAGATTGTGCTTACATTTTATTATTAAATTAAAGATACAATATAATAATATAAAAAAATATATATATAATATAAAATAAATAATAAAATAAAATATATCTCCCAAAAATGTTGCATTAAAAATATAAAAATTAAATGATACAAGTGAAATTTCTGGACAATAATAAATAAAAAAGTATAATTTTAGGGCTTGAATGATTTGGTACAGATACGGGAAGAGAGGATGAGGGTTTATATTGCTGTTTTCTTTGGTTGGCCGACTGCCTACTAGTCAACAAAAACATATTATTGAGTGATTATTAAGTGTTTTTGACTCATTATTTTGATCAAGAGCACATGTTGAAGGCCATGTGAACCAAAAGAGCAACTTAGTATCAGTGCAGAGATGCCAACCGCAAACGTTAGCTAAAATCCCATTCTTTCCCGCCTGATTTCCCTCACAGTAGGCCTAACATTACTTCTACAGTTGGTTGATGAATGAAATATTTCATCACCATCCTATAATTCACAATAAGCTTTGTTACTTTTGATATGTAGCAAAGTCTCAGTTTTCAAATTGTCAACTGTATTATGAAATTCAAACAATAATTACCGTTTTGGCGCTGGTTAACCATGACATATCGCCGTTGGGTCCTCCTCCTCGAAATTAGGACCCCAAGCAAATGCAATTACATTTAAAAGGCACCCTCTTTCACGCCTGTTTAAAAATCCTACAAAATCATATGATAAATGCTGATTGAATTACGTTATAATGACCATTAATGTCTGTATTTAGCTTGTGTACTACTAACACTGTTCGTCTCCTCCGCTTTACTACTAGTTACAGCACGAAATAAACATGAATGAACACGGGTATGATGAAAGATACAGAATCTGTATCTTGTCTCATATAATCACCCAATCAGCGTTTCAACCACAGACAGATGTCAATAAAACAGCTTGTTACATTTACACCAGAAAAAAAAAACTAACTTTAGAGGAGTATTTTGTTAAAGTACATTGCATATTCTTTGCATTCGTCAATATTTAATGGATGTTTGAATAAATCTGCCATTTATGACAGACACCATTTAAATGTTTATATTTCAAAAAACAAGTAGAAACATAATTGTGATAAAAAGTTATTACAACAATAGTTGTATAAAAAATTCAGTTTGTGTAATTTAAATGTAAGTAGCCTATAGCAATCAGTTAATTTTAACCTTTAATTTTATAGTAATGTATAGTTTACAGCATTAGTTGAGAGATGTTTTTCCTTGAGAATATTTCCCCTGTACCTGATTGGCCCCAATTAATTGATATTGAATCGAATCGCAAGCTTGTGAATCGATATAGAATCGAATCGTGAAATGTGTGTCAATACCCAGCCCTAGTATCTAGCATAATATGACCAGCAATTCTGTTTACTTTTCCTAACTGTTTTGCATTTGTTGAGAAAAGTGAACTAGTGGAGTGATACAATGAAACAAAACATCAGCATTGTTACAACTCTAGTCCAATCAAATTAGCGCACAGTAATTAAGTGTTGTACTAAATATTTATTCTTCGGAGCTCCAATTTTGTTCCATTTGTTGTTACAAATGTCTTAACTCAGCTATTTTAATAAAATGTTATAAACATCTTTATTATGAAACCAAAGGCCACTTGACAGTTCTGAAGACCAACAATTTGTGTACAAAAATCAGAAAGCTAATGAAACCCACAAAAATACAGTACATAAATAATCATATTACACTATATGGCAAATCAAATGTCATTGGTTTCAGTGCTGTGCTTCTATTTCACTAATTCCCTGATTGCACTGAACTCTTGCTGTGTATTTCAGTGACTGTGCCACTTCTGTAACAGAGCAACATTGGACAAAAGGGAGGACCAATTAATATCCTATATGTATAAAAGTGACTGTGTACAAAATGTTTAGATGTTTGTTTTGAACGTGATCTGTTCGCTGTGTTTCAATAAAGAGATGATTAACGTGTGGTCCCCACCTTCCTCCTCCTGAACTGGTTTGCACAACCAAAAGAAAAAAGCAAAACAGGGTCTTTCCCACTAAATGAGTGAAGAAAAAAAAGAACCTTTACAGGTTTCCATGATTACTTTTCTTAAGAGAAAATCTCACAGTAGGCATCACACTTTAATCTAAATAAAAAATTTAAAGTCAACCAAAAGACGCACTAACGCACACCCACATAATTGTGAATCTCATCGAAACATTGATTCATTTTGAACACACACACTCACACACACAGAATGCATAAAGAAAATGAGACCTATTTTAGGACCATTATGACTTTTTTTTTTTTTTTGCATTGTGACAATTTCAAGACAGTTAATCATTTATTCTGTAATGCAATAAAAAAATCACTTACTGTAGTACAGTAATAAAAATAAAGGGATAGAACATATACTACCACAATATATACAATAACTGTACAATTTATATACTTTTTTTTTATATTACAGTAATGAACATTGTAGAGGGGGACAGTAATGTCACAATGCAAAAAAAGAATACCTTCGTATTCTTCATGCAAAACATTCCCTTGATTATGATTTTGGGGTTCAATACGACACTAGCGTTTGCGAACAGTTTTCGTGAGACTCACTCATCATACGTGTCCCTCTAATGCCCTGGAAAAACTATGAGTGTGCTGGAGGCGGATGAAACCCCCGATCAGTGCAGCATTTTGCAGTGGCACCAGGAAATCCATGTACAGTAAATGAGGGAAGGAGGTGCAGCACCTCCTCAAGACAAGGCAACATCACTGTCATTGTGCATAAGTGAACATACAGTAGCAGCCAGACATCTTCAGTGTCATCGAATCCCTCATGAAACAACTACAGCTGCTGACCCGTTGCTTTTATTTCAGTCCTTTCATTCAGCAATTCAAAACAGCAGAGGTGTGAATCTATGGTGCCCCTGAAGGGACATGGTGATGGGAGGAAAAATTAAGACTCCAAGCTTTGCTTTCCTCCAGAGAAACCGGGGAACGGAAACATTTTGGAGGGCGAAAGCAAAGTTTCTCGGGGGGAAAGCAAAGACAACGCAAAAGAATCGAAATATACGTTTTCCTCCCATCTCATATTTATTTTTTCCCATTATGTCCCTTTAGGAGCTCTGTAGTAAATCTCACAAAACGCATCAAGAATATATTTGATCCCAAATTCAAAAGAAAAAATTAAGAAGTTGTATTTTGCATGAAAGAAAATGATCGGTTTTAGGATTTATATTTATTTTCATGACAGCAAACAAAACAAAAAAGACTTATGTTATGCTGCGCTGAAATTTACGTCCAATTTATTTTTAAATTAGTTTTTTTTTTTACTGCAATAGAGTAACTACAAAAAAATTAATAATTTTTTTTAATAAATGTAAATAATAATAACAAAAATTGTCAAAAAGATATTTTCACAATGCAAAAAAATCTTAATGGTCCTAAGAAACAGACCTCATTTTCTTTATGCAAAATATGGGTAACACTTTACAATAAGGTTTCATTTGTTAACATTAGTTAACTACATAAGTTAATAAACTAGAATTAAACAATACTTATACAGCATTTATTAATCTTAGGTAATGTTATTAAAATCAAAAGTGGTATCTGTTAACATTAATGAATGCACTGTGAACTAACATCAACAAATGTTGTAAAAACATATTGTTCATAGTTAGTTCATGTAAACTAATGCATTAACTAATGTAAAACAAATGAGACCTTATTGTAAAGTGTTACCAAAATATGATTTCTTATTTGTCCTTTTGTTGTTTTGTGAAATTCTCCCAGTGGTGCATAAATGTGCCCTTTGAGTTTGAGATGTCGGTCTTAAATAACAAACCTGTGATTCTGTGATCAGCTGCTGTAAACAGTTGGACCAAATACAAAATACAATCAAATTCCATGTGAAAAAAACAACAACAACAACAAAAAACAGCACGCCGGCCATGTTACCGCACGGATTCCTCTGATAAAAATAAGGCAACTGGAGTTAGACATCAACAGAGAGATCCCGCTACATTTCACCTTCCTCATCCTCGTCCTCTTTCTCCGGTAGCTGCATCTTGAGCCACCCCTCGGCGGAGTGGCCGTGCTTCTTCTGGTGGCGTTTGTAATTGTCCCAGTGTCCTGTGGTGTAGCCGCACTCCTGGCACTTAAAGGGCTTCTCGCCGGTGTGCCGCAGCATGTGGCGTTTCAGGTTCATGCTCTGGTTGCAGCTGTAACTGCACACGCTGCACTGGAACGGCTTGGCGCCCGAGTGGATGCGCTCGTGCCGTTTCAGATTGGCCAAGTTCCCGCAGGCGTAGTCGCACGCGTGGCATTTGTACGGCTTCTCGCCCGTGTGCACGCGGTGGTGCCGCTTGAGGTTGTCGAAGTGGGCGGACGCGTAGTTGCACTGCGGGCACTTGTAGGGCTTCTCGCCGCTGTGAGTCTTCATGTGGCGGGCGAGGTGGTTGGGGTACTGTGTGACGAACGGGCACGACGTGCACGGGTACAGCTTGTCGTCTTTCTCCGGGCTGGTGGGCGAGCTTTTGGACAACATGTCTAATGTGCATTTGCTGCAGATTTGCGCCGTCGCGCCCTCCTCGTCTTCCAGCACCGCGCCGCACACGCGACACGTGAAGGGGAATAGCAGCTCGGGTAGAGGGTCCGACTCTTTGGCCAAACTCTCGGTGTGCAGCAGGGCGGGGGGATGGCGGTCCGTTCGAAGGGTGTCGTAGCTTTGGAGGAAGTCGGAGTCGTTGCTGATGTGCAGAGTGAGGTCAGACACCACCGACTCTGAAAGAAGAGGAAAAACAACACAAAAAGCTGAAGGGCTATTTTCCTCTTTTGAGCGAACCCAGTTTTAGGAACCCAACACTTTCTACTTCCCTTTACTTCACACTCCACTTCCTCTTTTTTTCTTGCAGCATGAAGCGCTCAAAGTGCAAAGTGTCGTAAGCAAGTGGAAATACACCAGCAAGAAACCTGCAGTTTTGAAGGGAACAGGTGCTTCTTTGTTCACTTTGAAACACTCAAAAGCCATCAGAAAAGCAGAGATGTTTCCTCAAGGAATCTGTATTCCTGTTTAGTACTGATAATCGAATAAAGGCAAATAAATGAGTAGTTAAAGTTAACAAGAAATGGCATTCATAACCCATTTTACTTCTGTAATATGACACATTTGTGGTTGTGGGGGAACACCACCAGCACACACTTTTGTGTATGTTTTGAACCGGGATTGAGAGTGAGTTTCATCCTCCTAGAGTATCTCCACATATGCCAGTGCTAACTCTTCTTGTTCACATCTGTCCTTATTTAACATTATTATAACTAGTATTTTGTTATATTTTTGCCATTTATACATGTATTATGAAAGGTCAGTAGAAGTGAGAGGGGAACAGGATCAGGAAACGTCCAAAAGCTGGGACTCAAACTCAAATTTGGGTGAGTGCAAATTTTCTGATAAAATCTAAATTGTAATTTTAAAAGAGGATTTAAAAAAAGCTCCAGGTTTGCTGTGCTTGTTTATAAGGCTGCACAAATGTGTCTCTTAAAGTCTGTGATTGTATATCAATAAATATTACTATAATATATTAATAATAATAGTAAAATCAAACATATAACATTATTATTATCGTATATTTCACATTAAAATCTAGCATTTACGTTTTTTTGTTTTTTTACAAAATTGTGTGATTATATTTCAATATGTCTATTATATTACTAAATAAAAAGATAAAAATTACTGAATAAAAACAAAATAGGGTCATTCCAAGTCAAATCAATCAAATTTCAGAAACTTCACCAGCTCAAATGTTTAATTTTGTTAATATTTTTTCTGAAGAAAGACAAACATAAATAGCGATGAAAGCCAAAATATTAAATGTATCCACTACTTTGTAGAGGATGGGGGGGGTATTAAGATTTATTTAATACTTCTTGAGTTACAGGCATGAACAGCACAAGAAGTGCTTTTCCCCATTTTTGAACTGTCACCGTTGGCATATAATGCGACAAAGATTGCTAAAGTGAACAGATTTTACTAATAGACCAACCAATCTCCGTATACAAATAAAATAATGATGCTGCCATCTTTTTAAAGTCATTTTTACTCCCCTGTAATTTGGCTTCAAATCTCAGGTGAAAATTGTTATTTTGACCCCCCTTTTGGCTTTCTTCTTCATTTATGTATTTCTTTCACCAAAAAAAAAAAAAAAAATTTAATTATCATAAAGTTGAGCTGACACGGAATGACCCAATAAGAAATCACTACTATTACATGTTACAGTAAAAAAGAACTAAGCCAGATTTGATAAAGCTATATCCCAATTTCGGTTTTACTTCGATTATTCGTGCAGCCCTAACGTGCACTGACGAATCATTCACAATAACAGCAGGAGCATTCATTGTAAAGTAAAAACAACGTGGTGGATTAAACAAATACCTTCCGTTAAGGCTGTAGATTTGTCCTCCTTGTGGCTCATCATGTGTTTCTTTAAAGAGTGGCTGTTGTTCCCTCGGAAGTCGCACTCGCCGCAGTTGAGCTCTTTCTCCTGCGTGTGCATGCGCTGGTGTCTCTTCAGGTTGCCCAGAGAGTTGCACGCGAACGTGCAGAACTCGCATTTGTACGGCTTCTCGCCGGTGTGTGTGCGCACGTGTCTCTGCAGGTTCACCAGCTGGGCGGAGGCGTACGAGCAGTGCTGGCACTGGTACGGCTTCTCGCCGTTGTGCGTTTTCATGTGCCGCTTCAAGTGATTAGAGTAACGTGAGCTGAAACTGCACAGTTTGCAGGCGTATGTTTTACTGGCGCTCTCATCGGTCGCGGATCTGCCTCGGTGGATCCTCCCCTGCGCGCTGTGGGCCGGGTGGGCCTCCTCTAACGGCCTGTCCTGGCGGTCGGCGTCTCCGCCCTCGGCTCCGCACTGGAGGCAGTGCAGGGCGAGGTCCAGCGTCCCGCTCAGGGGGTCGGCGAGCAGCTGCCCACACTGCCTGCAGGACAGGTACGGCGTGAACGTGGCGTCCGGGCCCATCTCCTCCCGCTCGCTCTCAGTGTCTCGCGGGTCCTCGAAGTCGCTCTCGATGCCGAGGCGGTTGTAGCTGGAGCAGTCCTCGTCGCTGAAGCCGTACACCGGCATACCCATGTCGGCAGTGACGGAGTCTGTCGGGAGATCACAAGATGCTGTGTTATGCAGTGCTTTTCTGTTTTAAAACCGTTTTCTTTACATGGGAAGTTGAGGCAAAACATATCAAAAGATATATTAATAATATAACATAATTAGTGCTGGGCAACGATTAATCGCATCCAAAATAAAAGTTTGTGTTTACATAATATATGTGTGTGTACTGTGTATAATTATTTTGTATATATAAATACACATTTAAGAATTTTTTTATATTTATATATATATATAAAATAAATTGTGTATAAATATACAGTATATACATGCAAATGTTTCTTAAATATATACAGTACCAGTCAAAAGTTTGGAAACATTACTATTTTTAATGTTTTTGAAAGAAGTCTCTTATGCTCATCAAGCCTGCAGTTAAAAAAAACAACAACAAAAAAAAAAACAGTAATATTATGAAATATTATTACAATTTAAAATAATGGTTCTCTTTTTTAATATATTTTAAAATTTAATTTATTTTTGTGATGCAAAGCTGAATTTTCATCAGCAAATACTCCAGTCTTTGGTGTCTTATGATCCTTCAGAAATCATTCTAATATGATGATTTGATACTCAGTTATTATCAATGATGGAAACAGTTGTGCTGTTTAATATATTTTTTTGGAATACTTTTTTCAGGATTCATTGATGAGTAAAACGTTAACCGCATTTATTCATAAAAACAGCATTTATTCAAAATAAAAACATTTCTAACAATATAAATCGTTACCATCACCTTTTATCAATTTAACGCATCCTTGTTGAATTAAAGTACAAATTTCTTAAAAAAAAAATAGTTATTGTTCCCAAACTTTTGAACGGTAGTGTATATTGTTACAAAAGATTTCTATTCTAAATAAATACAGTTCTTTTTAACTTTTTATTCATCAAATAATCCTGAAAAAAGTATCTCAGGTTATAAAAAAAATATTAAGCAGCACAACTGTTTCCAACATTGATCATAAATCAGCATATTAGAATGATTTCTGAAGGATCATAAGACAACAAAGACTGGAGTACTTGCTGATGAAAATTCAGCTTTGCATCACAAAAATAAATTACATTTTAAAGTATATTAAAAAAGAGAACCATTATTTTAAATTGTAATAATATTTCATAATATTACTGTTTTTTTTTTTTTTTTAACTGCAGGCTTGATGAGCATAAGAGACTTCTTTCAAAAACATTAAAAATAGTAATGTTTCCAAACTTTTGACTGGCACTGTATGTGTGTATTTATATATACAAAATAATTATACACAGTACACACATATATTATGTAAACACAAACTTTTATTTTGGATGTGATTAATCGTTGCCTAGCACTAAATATAATGTAATAATAGTAATAATAAAATATTAAATTCATTATTTAATAATAATAATAAAACATTTTTTTTTTTACAATTTAGTTTGGAATAAAGTATGGAATAGTATATCAAAATACAGAACACTCGTATATAGATGACCTGAGATGAACTATAAGCTGCAATAATTTATGGTGTTTATTCATAAAATTACAGTGAAGTAGAGCTGCACGATTCTGGATAAATCGAGAATCTTTTTTTGTTTTGTTTCAAATACAGATCACGATTCTGAACAGACAACTAAACAAAATAACATGTAATTTACTAGAGGTTCTGATTAAATGTTAATTGCTGCACTCTGTTTAAAAAGTTTAATTAATCTGAATTCATTCTTTTTAACATCGTTAAGAAAGAATGATTCAATGACTCTTAAATTCTTCACTTGTTTCATTACTGGATGAATCAGCTATTTTGAACGAATCTCTTGAGTAAATGATTCAATGACAAATACATGTTTGAAGCGCCGAGTTACTTTCAAAAGTTGATTTGCTCTATTTTGATCGCTATTGTATACTATAAACTTTTATACCAGTACTTCTGTGATAATATGAATATTTGTAACACAGAAATAACAATAATGTGTGTTTTAAAAGACTGCTTGCGAAGCTGTTTCATACCTATACATGGTAACCGCTCTCTCTGGGTCAACACAGATCTGAAAGAAGATATTTTGAAGAATGTCAGTAATCAAACAGTTGAGGGACCCCATTAACTTCAATGGGATCCATCAACGGTTTGGTTACCAACATTCTTCAAAATATCTTCATTCATTCAGGTTTGGAAAAAACTTGAGGGTGAGTAAATGATGACAATTTAAATGTTTGGGTGAACTAACCCTTTAATCTGGCAAATGCTTGGCTGAACTATGCAAAATACTGTAATTTAAGATGAATTAAAGTAATTAATGTACGTCACTGACCTGAGTCCCTCTCAAAACCAACAATCCTGTAGTCATTTTCTCCAAAGCCCAGCTCCTGTCCGAGGAGGAAGTCACTCTCCAGGACGAGGTTTTCCTGATTGCCAACCGCTGCACCATCTTCAGCTCCCACTGCAATAAAACCAGTACAACATCACAGCCTGTGTTATACAGTTATAGCCTACGTCTTTACCACGCTGGAATCAGTCTGATAATCACATCACTCTTAAACATGAAACTAAAAAGAAAGTAGCCTGTTTATTTTGAGATTCTTAGTATTGGGAAAATAACCATGTCCACTTGGATGACTCCTGAGTCGTAATCCACTAAATCTACCAGCAAACGTGTCAAAGGATGGCACACATTTGGTTCCTAAAAAGCTTTAGTGGATTTTTCAGACTTTCAGAGTGAATATTGTGTAAAATATTAATTTGACCATTATATTGGACGTCATTTAGCAGCAGTTTTATTCCGGCATTGGCAATTGAACACTAAATTAAAAAAATTATTCTGACTAACTATAAATATAACATAGAGGACATCTCAGATGCGTTTGTCTGATAATTATTCTCAGTCATATAAAAGGGGGTCAGCCAATGATAACGGGATTTAAACAGTGACGAGACTGATGGTTAACAACACTAGAGCTACATGAGCTCTGGACAGAGGAAAAAATATGATAGAAATGAATGAAGGAGGAAGGAACAGTGAAGAGACACTAGATAAACAGAGTGATTTGGGTCAGAGATGGGTCAAGCCCGAGTCCCGCAGCAGGAACAGGGGGATCTGTCCAGAGGAAACGGAGTGAGGAAAGAATGACGACAGAAGAAGGGGAAGCCGATGTGTTTTCACTGAGATAGAACCGAGCTTGGCTGATTCTTAAAGACACGTAAATCAATATTAAACAAGAGCTTTTGGAAATAGATTCTGCTCACTTAGTCAAGGCATCTCATTTAAACATTATATAAAAGCTCGAGAGGAACTGAAAAGAGCTGTGTTTTCTTAACGGACACAGCAAAAGGAAAGACATGCTCAAGGTTAAACTTGTGTATATTCATTTTTGAAAGAAATGAAAATGAACACTTAGGCTATTTCAACAGAAAGTACTGAAAAAGCAAGTTAACAAGAGCGAAAATACAGTGGATAAAAATGCAAACCAGAGTAAAAAAATAATAATAGAAACCAAGGACATAGGTATGACTCAATAACAAAACATATCTACAACAAAAGTGTTTCATAAACACATTCTGATCTGACATTACATTGATAAGTCTAAATGTGTGTCAATATTGTAAAAAAGTGTGTCAGTATGAAAACTACATTATGAGATTAATGTCAAATAGTCAATTTATTGTAGACTAGTCATGGTTGGCCATGTGAATAGTTATAGTCTCAAAACAATGTCCATACACACACACACACACACACACACACACACACAAATGTATGCTCTTGTTGATTATTGTCAACAGACATAAAAATCAAGTTAATAAAGAAAATAGAGTTAAACTGTGAATTGAGGTGAAATCAAGTGAGATAGAAGTCCAGACTTACATTTGACAGGCTGTGGGTTGGACTGTTTTCTTCTGGGCATTTTTTCTTAATGTGTCTGTTAATAATCAGCAGTTCCCTGTTGAGCTGGTCTTCATCACCATCACCTTCCTCTTCCTCATTTTTCTCTTCCTCCCTCGAACAAAGAGTTCCTCAATTCCCTCATAAACCCCGAATTAAACACGTTTTATCATATGTGTCCCCAAAAATCATATTCAAACAGCCAAACAACTGAAACTCTTGTTATTATTTATGTTAGCGTGAGCTAAAATTAAACTACATACATAATACAGAGACAGGACTGTAGAAACACTGCCATTTACGATTATATGATCCTCACATCGCAAGATGACGTCTGTAGCCTGATTTTAATCCACATCGATGAAAAAAATAGGATATTTTGGATGTAATTCGTGTTTATCCTGATATCAGTCGAAGGCTAACTAGCATTACTAGCTAGCCCAAAAAGAGAACATACAATAAAAGTCCAGTGTTTATAACCACTGGACAGCCAGCAGCGGGAACATCAACGTCTCTCCATGAGAAATTATTCGTCCATGTCGATTTGTATCCCTGTGAAGTGTCTCCATGAGTTGAAGAAGTGAAAGTGTGCAAGTTTCATTGCTGCTGGTGTTGTGATGGGAATGTGCAGCACAGGAAGTGATTGAAAGAGTTCAGTGTGAACCAGAGAAACCGCGACATCTACTGGAAGATCAGAGTATAGCAGCGCTCTATCTATCTATCTATCTATCTATCTATCTATCTATCTATCTATCTATCTATCTATCTATCTATCTATCTATCTATCTATCTATCTATCTATCTATCTATCTATATGTCTGTCTGTCTGTCTGTCTGTCTGTCTGTCTATCTGTCTGTCTGTCTGAAATATAATGTTACAATTTTAAATACTAATATAAATAAATATTATAATATATAAATATTAATTGTAATAGATGTAATATATGTATATTCTATCTATCTATCTATCTATCTATCTATCTATCTATCTATCTATCTATCTATCTATCTATCTATCTGTCTGTCTGTCTGTCTGTCTGTCTGAAATATAATATGTTACAATTTTAAATACTAATATTAATAAATATTATTATAGGCTAAATATTAATTGTAATAGATTTTATATATGTATATATTGTGTCTGTCTGTCTGTCTGTCTGTCTATCTATCTATCTATCTATCTATCTGTCTGTCTGTCTGTCTGTCTGAAATATAATATAAGTTACAATTTTAAATACTAATATTAATAAATATTATAATATATAGGCTAAATATTAATTGTAATAAATTGTATATATGTATATTCTGTCTGTCTGTCTGTCTGTCTATCTATCTATCTATCTATCTAAAGTTTAAACTATAGGCCTATATATATATATATATATATATATATATATATATGATTTAATATAATATGAAATGTCTGCCTCTTTAAGAACCAACAGACAAAACTCATGGTTTTTCCATTTTCCGTTTATTGGAAAGTAGGATTGAGAATAAGAATATTAATAAACTTCGCTTCTAACCTTTGCAGTGAAATACAGTATTTAAACTACATTCTTTATCTATTGGCCAAAACTACAGCGATGTGTAGCTAATTTACTGTACATAACTTCATCAAAACTTCTCACTTAGGGAACAAAGAAGAAAAAAGAAGAAGTTTTTTTTTTAACACATTACAATATCAGGGTAGACATATGCTTCTACTAATAGAAACGTTACTAAGTTTGGTATAGAAATGCCACACAGCAAACCATTTCTACGAACACAGGTGAACTGGTTCTCATGTAAACCCCTCTGTTGAACAATCAACTCTACGAGGGTCTGAAACATTTAATAACACAGTGCTAATACTTAAAGCACAAAACAAGCCATCGATATACAGTTCACTGTGGTTAGAAATTGTTAATGCATAATATAAGGCCACTTTTGTGGCTGACGATGAGTTGATTGTAATAATTTACATGTATTAATAAGAAATGCCACATTTATTATTATTGTTCATCCTCTTTCAATGAAACACATTCACGCATATACACACATCTAAACCTCTGTATATCTGGCTGCCAGTGTTTGAACTCCACAATCATATTCATAGCACCAGTAGCTCCTCCTGTGATTATAGTTTATGTAATAGGTAAAGAGGTATGCTCATTGTCCAGGACATTGTTCTTTATTGGAGTATACTACTGAATACCCGTATACTACCTTACAATTCCCGATTTGGCTGAGGGAGCTGAGAGGTTTACATTAATATTGCCTTTAATGCTCGTCTTGAATATCAGAAGATGAGCTGATATCCGCTGACGGGTCTGATGACAGACCAGGGTTCCTGATGATGCCTTGGTTAAACCTTGATGATGCTAAGGGAGGATGATGTCCTTTGGAACTACAAAAGAGTAAAAATGGTCAGAGATTAGAAAAAAAAAAATCAATAAAATACTGAGGCAAGATTGAATATCTTTATGGTTGAACTGCACGTATAATACTATACTTCTATTTTTACAGCATTCATGTCAATTTTCCATAACACTTTACAATACAATAAAACTGACAATTCAAATATTTCTAAAGCTTTTAACAATTTTAGTCAAAGTTCATTTCAACATTTACTAATACATTATTCAAATTAAAAGTTGTATCTGTTAATATTATTCAGAATTGACATGAACTAACAATGAATGCGTTTTGTATTTGTATGCTATAACTTCTGCTATAATATGAATACATACTGTAGAAAATGTACTATGTACAAATTGTATTAATAAGGTTAGTTAATGCATACCTTGCGAGTTGCGACTGTTAGATACTACGATATAGTTCTACAAATAAATGATATTTTCAACTTGAAAGTACGTATGCATATAATGTAGGTCTTTTTAAGTGGTTGTTTTTAAAAAATAAATTAATAAACAGTTATGCTGTGATGAATCTGCATTTTGGAAGATAACAGCCGAACAGTTTTAAAGCAGAGGGTGAGTCATTTTTCACTCCTTTATTTGCTTAATAAAAAAAAAAAAAAAATTGATATATATATATACATAGCCCTTACAAGTAATCTGCATGCGATGCATCTGGTTAAAACAACTTCAATATTACCATATATAAGCTTACATGGAGTGTGAATATGTAGGTTTACTATAGAAAAGCTCAAATGTGATAAAAATGGCGAATGACCAAAGCGAAAGCCCAGATGTCAAGCTATACGTCCATGACCTCATGTTAACTAATGGGACCTTATTGCATATGAAATACCTGTATGACATCGTCAAATTATGCAGTGTACAGTACTTTATACCACAATTCAAACATACAATTACAGGATGTTTTCTACACTGACGTCCTTTGGAAAGTAGCTGTGTGTTTTGAGAGAATCAAATATTTTATGTTGTGTACTTATGGACAGTGAGAATGAATATCACAATATTATTATAGACTTCCTTATTTAACCTTACATTCCAAAAGTCAATCAAGAGTAATTTAAGGTGTGAATTTTAACATCTCTGCATAACTTGATCAGACTATAGAGTTAAGTCATACAGTATTTACATAAAACTGAATTTAAAAATGCAAAATAATTGTATTTGATTAATATTTGCTGAATGCATAACATTTTTTAACACTTTATAATAGGTATACAGTAATAAAGTACTTACAAATCATTTTCAAACCATTAGTTTGTAGTAAATTATAGTCTTTGTTTCTAATATACTATATGGATAGGATAAATATTGTTTAATTAGCATATGCAAAGAGTTTTTTAATTTTTTTTAAAAATTTTGTTAACATCGTTTTAACCATATAAGTTATGTACAGTATTTCAATCCAGTATAGTAAAGGGAGCTGTTAATGGTTATTATGAGTAAACAGAACTTTCTCACTTTAGATTAGGTCACAGACAATCAGAAAATGTCATTAATTAAGTGATTTAAACTATCCTTTCTTGGACATTAATTACATTAATATGAAGTGTTCCTTAAAATTTGTACAAATACATTAAACATCAGTTAGGATTAGGATACAAAGCATAAAAGAACATCTAACTCTTCACATACAAGCTAAACAATAATTTGTAACTTACAGTGACTGAAGAACTCTATAGTTTATAATTTACTCTGTATTCAATACTTTTATCCCTTAAAATTAATAGTTGATCACCCAAATAAAAAAAAAAAAAGTTTTTTTTCCTATAAAAATAGCTTGAATGTAACTACACCCTTCCTTTATTTACTATCTGCGGATTCATGAATATGCTAATTAGCCCCGCCTCCACTCACTCACTCACACCAGCTCAGAGATCCATTCGGCCAACTTACTGAGGTAAACGCTGCACAATGGTATCACTCTTTACGTCAGACACCTAACGGTAGTAATATGATTACACTGTAAAAAAATTCTAACCTCCCTAACTCAAAATTTTCTAGTGACTGATGACATCTACATTTTTCAATTGGCCCAAGTGAAATTCTGTAAATTTAATTTTATAATTTACAGAATTTCACTTGGGCCAATTGAAAAATTTAGATGTCATCAGTCACTAGAAAATTTTGAGTTAGGGAGGTTAGAAATTTTTTACAGTGTAGCCTTATGCTTTACATTATCAAACAGCTAATAATGTGTAGCTAATGTTAAAATATCCCAGGATAACATGGCTTCTTTAGAGACTCTCCTGCTTCACAGCAGTTAAAGATATGCTAAAGCCCGTCAGCACGTTGACATGATTGGTTACAAGGTAGTTTGTGACCGCGTTTTTGAGACTGTCTTGCAGTTTTAAAGAGAAAATACTCAGCAATTGTGTTGACTTATGAATCTGCACATGGTTTGTCTTAAAGCATATTAAAAACATCACATAGACATATAAACAACATTAAAAACTTTAAGTACCCCCACTACCCCATCAATAAGGCCCCCTTCATTGACACTAAACCAACAAATCAATGTTGTGGGTAAAAAAGACTGGACAAAATACACATTTTAAATTTTAATATTTTAAATACAACATTTGATGGAAAACAAACACTTATTTAAAAATAAAAAAGACATGAAATTACCACTATAACCAGTAGATGGCGACAGAGGAGAACTTATTTCCATTCCCTAATATAGTTTTTTTTCCTCTCGTTTTGCTTTTACATTTATATTTAGACATTATAAAACCACTACGTTTCAAAAAAAATAGTTTTATCAAAGTTCGTCACTTTTTGTACTGAAGTAGCCACCCAAAGTCTCATAAAAAACAATAACTGTTCTTAAATTGACTGGTAATAAATTGGCAATGAATTACACAAAGGGTACAACGAGCGCTCCTTTTATAATCACTGAAGCTGTCAGTCAGTTTAACGCAATGATTTTGGCACAGTTGCGAAAACTCCCGTTTTAATCAATGAATCTAACTAAAGCGCACAATAAATGTCTAATTCACAATGCATTTACGCTTTGTTTGTTATAATGGGTTAGGCATGTAGAACTTAAACTGGCACTAAACATAAACTCATTCAGTGTTTTGAGGAATATTGGGTGGATTCTCACAACTAGTAAATTAAACACTTCTGATTGGACATTACTTTCAACAGACATGCCAGTAATTGGCTACAATACTCAACGTTGAAAATCACGTTGTAAATGGACACATTTGCAGCGACTAATGCGCCAGGCTGAGGTGATGTTGGTGCGATTGACGGTGTTCCTGGCATATGCCTATTCCGCCAATGCAGAACAAACCAAGCAAAGTCTAAATCGCGCACCCTTTGGAACCTGCACACGTACCCCACCTAGGGTACACGCACCCACCGTTGGGAATTACTGGTGTAGATAATGCAGTATTCCATTGGAAACAACAGTCAGGGTTGCCAGGTCCCAGAAAAATTTCCAGCCCAAAGCCGACTCAAACCCCGCCCAAAAGGAATGAAAACCAGCCCAATTTACCCCCTGTCCAATCACAGTTGAAAGCTGCGGGATTCCCATAAAGGTCCTTAATAAACGTTTTGATTTAGTTTATTCTATGGTTTAAATCTTATTTTAGATGTTTATATGTAAATGTGCTTATTTAATATTTTAATATGTATTTTATCCCTCTTCAGTTACTTACTTTTTTAAACTTTGGTACTGTTAATTCTTCTTTTACTCTGTCTTTGATTGTAATTTTCAGCACTTGGCATGATAAATTGTTTAAAATGCAAGCTACAAATATGAATGACATAGCCATCCATAAAAGTCAGTTCAAGTCCAATTTGGGCTATGAATATAGCTCTTTTCACAATACACATCGCCTCAAAGCAGCTTTACAGAAAATCATGATGTTCATAATTAATTTATTCCTTTTTGCCTTATAGTTGCATTTAGCAGATTAAAATGCTATGTCTATAAGATTGTCTTTGCCTTAAAACACGTGGTAACACTTTACAATAAAGTTCACTAGTTAACATTAGTTAACATCAACTAAGAATGAATGCTTCTTCAGCATTTATTAATCTTAGTTAATTTTAATTTCAACATTTACTAATACGTTATTAAAATCAAAGGTTGCATTTGTTAACATTAGTTAATGCACTGTGAACTAACATGAACAAACAATGAACAGCTGTATTTTTATTAACTAACATTAACAAAGATTAATAAATCACTCGCTCTTTCCGCGCTCTTTAGGTGAGATGGTCCTCACTGCAGAACACGAAATCCAGGGGGAGGAGTTGGATCCAGATCCAACTCCTCCCACCTCACATATACCTAAACCTACCCATCTCCACCCCCTGATCCCTAAACACACCCCTAAACCTACCAATCTCCACCCCTTAGATCTGGATCCAACTCCGCCCCCTGGATCTCGTGTACTGCAGTGAGGTGCTACTGCTTTAGGTTGCCAGGTTTCCAAGGATCAACGCACTTTCAATAAAATAATGTATTTTCATTTGTCTTTGCCTACAGATAAACATTTGGCGGCCGCGGTACATTATACAAGTACGCGGTACATTTCCCGTGACTGCATTTTAAAAATAACCCAATTGTGCGGGAAAACCGCGACCCTGGCAACACTGACCACAGTGAAAGCCACAGTGTTGGTCAGTGGTGAAGGTCTCACCTTGCTGCCCAGCAGGCCTCCGTTATGGTACTCTGGGGTACTTTGGCCAGACAGCGGCTTGCTTTTCTCTTTACTGTGGTTGTTGGAATCGTTGTCTTTGATGATATCATACTGCTTACAGAAGAGCACAATCACAGCTGCAGCAAGACAGAGATCAGTTTGATTACGGGGACGCAGATCTGATACGTTTAATTAAAACAAAACACTATCTTCCATCTGGATATCACAATTGAGTTTGAAAGGACAAAAGTTTTCTTAAGGTCACTGTAAAAAAACAACAACAAAGCAATACTTAGGAGAATATTTGAAATGCAGAACAGAGAAAGTAAAAATATTGTTACAGGTTTGATACAACCCTGTAAAGCCTATTGTTTCATATTTGATATGAAAATATCCAAGGCCTCGAAATTATAAACATGACCAAATATTTGCTGATTTTTATAAAGCAAACATAAGAATAACATTTATATTGTAAGTATTATTTCAAATTGAACACTTACAGGACCGAACAAACTTGATTAATTGATTATCCATACATACATTAAAATGTGAGTATCAAATGTGATAAATCCAGCTTTTGAGGAACAGTTATTTGTGCAATAAAAACTACTACTTTAGCATTTAAATATCATGTTACAAAGACATATTATTGAGAGATATAAAGTGACAACTGATATTTATATGCATTTATGTAAGTACTGTTATAAAGGTCTCATTGATTTACATTACAAGCTATCAGAATTTCATCTTACTTTTTGGTCATATAAATATCAGCAACTGCACTAAATTGCATATTTTTGCTCAGTTTGAGTCTCTGAATAATATTGAAATGAGCTCCATATTCTTGTGAATCATACTATATGAGCCATAAAAGCCTGATGTATCAAATCAGGCTTTACAGGGTTAAATGGAGGGACAAGTCAAATTATTTCCTTTGGTAAACAATATCACGAATATCATTGCAACCAGAATATTTTTTTTACTTGTTTATAATGATTATGTTTAATGAAATCCAAGACAATGCCCTTTACCTGCCCACATTAGTAGTACAGTCATTATGATCAGTATCTCTCCAGTCTGAAGGTGTCTGGAAATGTCTAAACCCTCAACCGCAGGGTCATCTGATCAGGTAAACAAGACAACAACACATGTTAGAGGATGAAAGAGATCATTGAAGAAGTGTCAGAATATTTATTAACAAACTCAAGAAATTAGAAGGTTTTGTGGCTTTTAGTTCATTTCAGTCATGGCAACCCTGGGGAGTGTTCGGCATGCTAATGGATAAGATGACAATAGCTACGTTTACATGGACACAATCGGAATGAAATCAATCCGACTGATGAATCCGAACAAGGTGTTTACATGAATGATAAATAAAGTAATCGGGTTGATGTGCGCGTTTATATGTCACAAGTTTCAAATCGGATCTGATGTTTTGACATGCGCACACTGCACGAATATACAGAGTTTCCCGCTTTTCGTGCATAAATATTCTCCTCTATTGGTTCTTTATTTGTTTTAAACGGCAGACGTAATATTTATTCGTCTCTGGTCATAATTTAGAGCATATTAACCGTTTTGCCGTGCTTCTTATTGATCACGCAGTAAAAATGCCCCTCCCCGCGGCCAAAACCAGACGTCTGTGGATGAGAATCCAAAACAAGGACTGGTGGGACGTTGTCCTGCTTGCCTTCACACACGCGCGAGTGAAATGAGAATTTTAGAATGACGGGAAACTTATTAATATGACACTTTATTCAACAGGAAGAACAGCTCGTTCCGCGCGTCATACGTCATTACGCTATTTAACGTCATTGCACATGCGCAGTCCTTTCAGTTTCGGTTTTCAATCCGATCAAGTGTTTACATGTTCTCTCGATCGGATTACAAAAGGGATAAACCACCCCTTTCAATCCGATCGAAATTTCATTCGGATCGAGCTCAATCGGATCGATTAAGGTGTTTACATGAAGGTGTTTTAGTCCGATTGAGCCGTCAATCCGATTACAAGTGTTCATGTAAACGCAGCTTGAGTAGAAAGGATTAATGTACGGGACTTGCTACTTCCAATACACACTCAACACACTGCTGTGTGAGCAAGTAAGACATGCTGCTGCTGTACAATATAGCGTACACAAATTAGCCATATAGCAGATCTATACAGGTGGAGCTGGGGAAGGTGGAGGGTTTCTGAAATGCTTCAAATGCTGACCAAGTATTTGAAGGTTGAGCAGGAAGCTCATTGGCTACTGAAACAGCAGGAACCAATCAGCTGTGCCCTATAGAATGATGTGATTGCAAGCAGATTGAGTTAAGGACCTAAGGATCAGCCTGTGCATCTAGAGTTTCATGACAGAACTTTGTATGTCTGTGAGCTTTGAGCTCATCATGTGCTAATGCACCAAAAAAAAAATCAAAGTTTTAAATAAAACAAAGCTTATTGGATTATGCCATACAAGAAAATAGAATTTAAGTTTTTCTACATCAAACGTTCATGTTTGAGTATTATTTGTAAAATTTACTAGCACTATCTGAGTGAAAATAGTTTCAAAGTAAATCCTACACCAATTTTTTTTTTTTTTTTTTGTGTAAATGACATACAAATCAATGAAACGTGCTGGTTGAGTCACTCAGTAGCATCTTTCACAAAAAACATGAAATGTGCTTTATAAAATGAATGACATTGTAGTAATGCTGATCTACCAGACATGTGTACCTTGATCCATCATGGTGGATTGAAAATGTTCCGACTTTTTAAGCGTCCTGAAGTGAATCTTTTTGCTGGCCAGACTCTCTCCATAGAGTACGGAAGCCCTGAACCGCAACGTAAAAAAAAAAAAAGTATGTAAAAAAAAAAAATGTATGTAAAAAAAAAAAAAGTATGTGTAAAAAAAAAAAAATTGTATGTAAAAAAAGAAAAAAGTATGTGTAAAAAAAAAAAAAAAATTATGTAAAAAAAAATAAATAAAAGCTATCATTTCGAGATTAAAGTCGAAATGTTTCGAGATTAAAGTCGAAATGTTTCGAGATTAAAGTCGAAATGTTTCGAGAATAAAGTCTTCTGTAGAAGTTGTGTGTGTGTGCTTGCCGTTATTTCACATTGCCGCACAGGCATTCATGCGTGTGCGTGCGTGTGTGTGTGTGTGTGTGTGTGTAAATACATGCGCTTGTGAAGTCGAACTGCCGTCTATAATAGACACTGTACGTTCTGGATACATTTTAAGTGCATCATTCTGTATCCAATCATTTGGCCGGATCCCGTGATTTCCTCAAATATGATAACCACTGGTGGTTGAGGAAAGATTCCCTGAAATGATTGTAAAGCGCTTTTAAGTGTAGGCCTACAGTATATGAAAGCGCTAAATGCCTCATTCATGCATTCATTCATTCATTCATAAAGCTGGATATCTTGATCCAGTCTGACAGTATATTTTATAAAGTCCTATAGCCTAATGTCATGTTGGTAGACCTGTAGAATATCCCTTTGTTGAAAGCCCAGATAAAAGTAAAAAGCTATTATTTTGTGTAGATCCAGTTTACACACACACACGCACGCACACGCATGAATGCCTGTGCGGCAATGTGAAATAACGGCAAGCACACACACAACTTCTACGGAAGACTTTATTCTCGAAACATTTCGACTTTAATCTCGAAACATTTCGACTTTAATCTCGAAACATTTCGACTTTAATCTCGAAACATTTCGACTTTAATCTCGAAACATTTCGACTTTAATCTCAAAACATTTCGACTTTAATCTCGAAAGATTTCGACTTTAATCTCGAAAGATTTCGACTTTAATCTCGAAATGATAGCTTTTTTTTTTTTTTTTACATATATTTTTTTTTTTTTACATACTTTTTTTTTTTTACAGATTATTATTATTTTTTTTTACGTTGCGGTTCAGGGCTTCCGTAATAGAGTCCGACGGATTGGACCTGGATAATATAGTCTGTGTCCTCATCCAGATCCCAAAGTATACAAGCATGACTGGTCGTGTTCACCTCACGAATGAAACGCTGCATCAACCCGTCCTGACGCTAAAACACACGCACACACACACGTTTAAAGATTCATTAGAGGGCATATTTATTGCAGATATTAAATGTCAGACTCCCTCGATTGCAATATAATCTCATTGTAATAACTTTGTTTGACCTGCTGTGAGATGGCAAAGCCAATTACGGTCTCTCCGTCCAGAATATTCCAGGACACGGTGGCCGAATCTGCGCGCAGGTGTGCAACAGAGACATTGACAGGAGCAGCAGGGCGGTCTGCGAAACACAAATCACCAGCATGAATCATTTCTTAGCACAACCATCTGATGCACTCAACTGAAATTAAAGCTGAAATATTCAATAAAAGATTCAGGCTCCATGAACGTCATGTTTAACAACATTATATTAAACATGTTACTGTTGTATGCAAATATGCAAGGGATTTTGAGACGCTTTGTAGTATTTATAGATTCATCCTGTCTCTGCTTCCCCGAGACATCCAAGGACCAACTTGACACCGGCTCAATGAACAACTACAATAATGCAGTTCATAAATATGCAACACTTCTGTATTCAGCTGATTCACTCTGCTGGGATTTTATGCAAATGAATTCTAATATTAATTCTTCTCTTTAATGGGATAAGCGTGACTCAGTTGGTACAAATGACTGCCAAACCACAGTGCTTTGCCAAATCTCTGACTTTGTGTGCCAAGGAGAAAAATGTGTTTGACTGAAAAAGGACATGCAGTAGGTTTTGTCAAACCCAACAACATATTCTTAAAATAAAAAATAACAATCCAAACAATCTAGAGAAGATAAAGACTAATGCATTGTGACACTTTTAATCATGTTTTTGCTGAATATGTTCAGTATAGGGACTTTAAAACATTACAAACATTAGAAGCATGACCTTCTGATACAATATAACGACATGTAAATCTGCTTTATATGCACTATACAAAAATGGTTTGTCTTGACAATCATACAACATACCTTAGAGTCAGATAAATTAGAAATTGTGCTTTAAATGGTAAATTGGCTTTTTTATTAAAGTCTGAATCAACTGACAACATTGCTAAAAAGTAATGTTTCAATGGTCAGATAAGGTAGAAATAACTCCTGCACATTTATTTTATAGGTGTATAGATAACATCAAACATTGTAATGCAAAAAATACCAAAGATTTACAGGGAATGGGTTGCAGAGCAAGACTCGTTTGGTCAATAACTTGCAAACATGTAGCCTATATTACATACATTTTTTACATTTGGCATTTTGCTGATATCCAATCATTTCTTATACTGTATATGAAACAAAAAAGCTACTATGGGATATGACCCAGGTCAGACTTGAACCTGTATCCCTGTGAACCATAAGCTCTAATACGTCCAGATCCACATCCAAAGGCATTGACATCTTTGTTGTCTTAAGTATGCTTTCTAACCAGAGCTCATGCATATATTGGCATATATTACTTCAAGAGGTAGACAGAAAACAATTCAATTACTGAGATGACCTTATGAATAAAACAGGCTAGATTGCTAATGTTACATCCTGGAGCAAAAAAATTTATAAAAAAGAAAGAAAGAAAAGAAAAGTGAGACATTTGTTCATAATCAACAGAATGTTTAACACGAATCAGTTTTGAAATAACAGGCTTAAAAAAGCATTTTAAGGTGTCCTTGTTACAGTGTAATTACACATGCAAGTACTGAGTAATATTAATTAACTACATGTACTTACTACAGGGTTAGGACTAGGTTTGGTTTAGGGTTGGTTGCATGTGATTATGCTAAATTTATAGAAATTACGGTTACACTTTATTTTAAGGTGTCATGGTAGTGTAATTATATATTTAAGTACTGATTAATACTAACAACATGTACTTACTCTAGGGTTAGGGTAGGATTAGGATTTGGTTGAGGTTTAGTTGCATGTATTTATGCATAATTTACTGTTATTATATGGTAAGTACATGTATGTAACAAGGACACTGTAAAAAAGTGCATATTGATCATAAGTACAAATATACAACAGAAATAAATAGAAAACGCATTAACGTTTAGTTCAGTTATACAGTATGGTACAGCTCAAAATATCCTAATAGAGCCCTACTATATCAGCGGTACATTAAACCCAATCTATGTTTCCATTTCAAAGCTAAACACCCCCTTGAAAATAATTGAGTCCCCAATAAGGCATGACTGCAACCCTGGCAGGGCAATTCAGCCAGTGTTTTAGGATCAAACACAGTCTCAGAGCTCAGCAAGAGAGCAAACATTGCGTCAGTATCCGCACCCATCCTTTTTATCTTGTTATTTGCCAAGAAAAGAGAAATTAAGCTAATTGTAATGTACCAAGGTCAATGCTTCATGAACATGCATCAGCTTAGAAAGCACGGTACGCTTTCTGGTAAAACGGTCTAATTAAGAATAAGTGCATTGAGAGAGCTGCCAGTCTTTCAATTAGCTGTGAACTTTGATGTAAGGTTTGGCAGGAGATGGATGGCAAGCACTTTAAAAGACTTTTAGTGCATCGAAGGGTGTGCAAAATGAGATCTTCAATGACTGTAATCTATTAAGAAACAAAAAATAATAGATGGATCAAATCATCTTTAATACAAGAAAGCATAATAAAGACCGTTATTCCCCTTAAGAACATACCATATATCGCACTGGCACTTAAATGCCATGAATTGACATGCTCTAGCACAGGTCATTCTCTCAGCACTATCTATTGGCCCATTAAATCAAAGACAACGACTAACAGAGAAAAGGCAATTTCCTTAATGTCTTCCTCTGCTGGCTCGAAAGGACACTGAAAGGATTATATAACACAACATGCTTATAGACTGTAGTCATGATGATCAACACATGAGCGCACAAGCATAGAGAGATGCATGTTGCATTTGAGTCTTTATTATTAGTCATACTATTCGACAGAAGGAACATAAGTTTACTTACTCGCCCCTGCAAAGCAGATGTGGCATCCAAACAGAGATAGAACAAGGCTCATAAAAGTGAATAGGTGAATCATATCTTCCTCAAGAGTTATTCCAGATGAGTGACGCCAATTTCCAAGGAAAAGTAACCTGAAGTTAACATCCCTCCAATTATCACATGATTATCAACAACGCATTTTCTTTGCTACACTGTGACGATGATAAACAGTCTAATAAACCAGCAGCATCTTCTTCTTCAGCATCCACGCAGTCTGATGTCCAACGCACCTCAATCTGTTGCCATCCGAATCCGCATCAGCTGGAGAGAAAGAGCAAGGGAGACGCTTCCTTTTGCGATTATTTGCAGTGATTTAAGAGCTAATGAAATCACACTTTTTATGTTTACACAGGGACTCGAGAATCGTCAGCCTCGCCACCAGTTACATGCTCGCTGCGCGTCTAATGTAACGCGTAAGCGCGCATGGCGTCCATCACAAAGCTCGCGTTCGCCTTCCTCACTTTATGCGCTCGCTCGAGTAAGACGCTTTGAGAATACCAATAAATCTGCGCTGCATCGCGGGCACATGACCCACAGGTGGCCAGTTACTGATTGATTCTCAGCAGTCACTCATTCACCTTCTGTAGCCGCATGACGCACGAACCCGCACCGGGATGAATGCAGTAAAAACACCCTCACCAGATCTGTTAGACGCGATTTATGACGCCATTCAAACTTGCACGTCGATAGACCACGGCAAACATCAAGATCAGGAGAATCTCACACCGAACTGTGCGAGTGGAACAGAAGAGGCAACATTTTGACTTGACCATTTAAAATACTTTCACATCAGATGTGAGAAAAGAATAGTATTCATGATTACAGAATAGAATAGATCAGGAATGGAATAGTAGGCCTACTGCAATAGTGTTATTATATTATGAACAAACAAGAATTTTTCAGATAGACGGAATAATATGAATAAAATAAAAATGGCTGTATGTATTTAACTGATTCCCTCTGCTGGGCTTGGGAAATTATGCAAATGAATTATAATTAAGCATGACTCAGTTGGTCATAATTAGTGACAATCCAAGGTAATTTGCCAAGTCTCAGATTTTGTGTTTGACAGAAAAAGGTATTTGTTTTTAAACCAACACCCAACAACATATTCGGTAACACCTTACAATAAGGTTCATTAGTTAACTACATTAGTTAACTTGAACTAAGAATGAAAAAAACATCTACAGCATTTATTAATCTTAGTTAATATTAATTTCAACATTCACTAATACATTATTAAAATCAAAGGTTGTATTTGTTAACATTAGTTGATGCGCTGTGAACTAACATGAACAAACAATGAACAGCTGTATTTTTATTAACTAAACATTAACAAAGATTAATAAATACTGTAACAAATGTATTGCTCATTGTTAGTTTGTGTTAGTAAATATATTAACTAATGTTAACTAATGAACCTTATTGTAAAGTGTTACCACATATGCTTAATATAAAGCATGATTCTAAGACAAAATTGATCAAATTTGTAAATAATGGAATAGTCTACTATGATTAAGAATACACAACCAAAAATGTGAATAAAAATCCTAAAATGAATAAAATAATTAGAAAAAAGATGGATATGTGCAATTAAAATAAACATGAAATAACCAGAATATACAGTATTGAATATACCATAATAGAATAGAATAGAATAGAATAGAATAGAATAGAATAGAATTGAAAACTGCCTTGTCTACTGATCATTATATGCAATCAAACACAGTTGACACAGCTTTTTTTTTTTTTTTTTTACAGCTGATGAGTCAAAGTTCATTTGGTGAACTTTGTTATGTTCACTATGTTCTCTGTCAGTGCTTTTCCTTTCAATGCATTGAATTTCATGCTTTTACACTGTGCATTGTTTGCGCTGAAACGCTGAATTCCTCATACTGTCTGATAAACATGGATCACTTGAAGGTGAGTGAAAACTGAACACTGTTACTGCCTGTACTTTCATTTCAAATGTCCTTTAGCTGGTAATAGACCAACAAATCTTCTTCCCCTGTAAGCCTAAATGTAATTAAAGGAGCTCTTGAGTGATGCTGGTAATCTTAAGTGCTCGGTTTTCTGTCTAACACAGCAGTCGTGTTACGAGCTCTCTCTACCTGTGACAGAGAAAAGCAACCCCATCAGCAGAGATATTGACAGAGCGCACAGCAAACAGATGGTGCAAATACTGAAACGATGCGACGCTGAGATTTTTGAGAAAGAAATAAATCATGACCCATTTTATCAGGTTTGGCCTATTGGGTGTAAACAGGATACTAATTGCGTTTTCTTAAGTCGTTACGCTCCTAACAAGAGTTTCCCATACAATGCTGACCTGTGCATTTTGTTATTTAGAGACTGTATAGTTCACCTGTTATCCAAACGATGGTGGATGTTGCAAAGAGGGTTGAAATGATTCTGAGGGTCAGTATTTTTTTTTGTGTGTGTGTGTTTGTATTTATATGTACAAAATAATTATACACAGTACACATACATATTATGTAAACATAAACTTTTATTTTGGATGCGATTAATCGTTAGCAAGCACTAATATACAGTGCCTTGCAAAAGTATTTGCACCCCTTAATTATTTTTCGCAATATATCCTAAAACCTGCTTTACATTTTCTACATCTTACACTCCATACACCGTGATATCAAAGCTAAAAACAGATTTGTGAAAACTTAGCAAATTTATTAAAAAGAAACTTTTGAAATAATTCTATTGCATAAGTATTCATACCCTTTTCGGGGACACTTGAAATTTAGCTCCAATTTCACTGGATCATCTTTTGAGATGTTACTACACTTCAAGTGGAGTTACCGGTAATCTGTGGCAAATTCAATTGAATGGGTATGATATGGAAAGGCACACATCTCTCAATAAAAGGTCTAACAGCTGAAAATGCATATCAGCAAAAACCAAGCCAAGACATCAAAAGAACTGACTAAAGAGCTCAGAGACAGGATTATGTCAAGACACAGATCTGGGAAAGACTACAAAAAACAAACAAATCTGCTGCATTGAAGGTTCACAGAAGCATGTATCCTCCATAATCCTCAATGGAAGAAGTTTGGAACAACCAGGGCTCTTCCTAGAGCTGAGCAAATCGATCCATTGCAAACTGAGCAATTGATGGAGAAGGGCTTTGGTTAGAGTGGTGACCAAGAAGATGATGGTCACTCTGGTTGAGCTCCATGATCATACATGCAGACGGGAGAAACTTACAGAAGGACAAACTTAGAGAAGGATATCACTGCAACACTCTTTATGGCAGAGCGGCCAGACTCAAGCCTCTCCTCAGTGAAGACA
The DNA here is from genome assembly GCF_951802725.1 of Rutilus rutilus. Lineage (NCBI taxonomy): Eukaryota > Metazoa > Chordata > Actinopteri > Cypriniformes > Leuciscidae > Rutilus > Rutilus rutilus. The sequence goes on along the minus strand of NC_140226.1, from coordinate 9,281,592 downwards.
CATGAAAACCCACTGGAAATTTGCAAATAAGCACCTAAAGGTCTGCTGAAGCTCAGTTCCAAGCATCATGTATGGAGGAAACCAGACACTGCTCATCGCCTGCACAACACCATCCCGACAGTAAAGTGGTGGTAGCAGCATCATGTGTGTTTTTCAGCAGCAGGGACTTGTTACAGTTCTGTGTTCCTGAGTTCTGTTTTTGTTTCAGTTTCGGTGTTCCGTTTCCCCCTGTCTTCTGTGTATTTTGGTCTAGTCCTGTTTTCCCCGGTCTGTGTAATTGATTCCTCGTTAGTCTCGTCAGCTGTGTCTTGTTTCCCTGATCTGTTCTCCTGTGTATTTAAGCCCTGTGTGTTTCAGTCTTCAGTGTCGGTTCTCGTTTTTGTCACGTTAATGTAACGTTGGTGTTCAGTTTGAGTTCTGCCCGTTTTCCCTGTGTATTTGGATTCCTTTTGAATTAAACTATTGAATTGAAGTGCTCTGTCGTCATCGCCTCCTTCTACCCACACACAACCGTAACAGAAGAACCGACCAAAGAAAAGACCGTCGATCATGGATCCAGCGGTACAGATCATCCTGCTCTCCCAGGAAGATCAGTCCCTCGAGGCCCACACACAGAGGTATTTGTACTTAAGACCTTATGTTCATTATGATGACATCAGCCTCTGTGTGTTCTACCGGGCAGGTCTCAACGCTGAGACCAAAGCACGCCTGCCCGGTGATGGGCCTCCGGGGAACTTCGTTGAATTTGTGGATTGGGTGCTGTGGCATAACGGATGTTCTTTAGTCGCCTGCCCGCCAGAGCCAGAGCCCGTCGCCTGCCCGCCAGAGCCAGAGCCCGTCGCCTGCCCGCCAGAGCCAGAGCCAGTCGCCTGCCCGCCAGAGCCAGAGCCTGTCGCCTGCCCGCCAGAGCCAGAGCCAGTCGCCTGCCCGCCAGAGCCAGTTGCCTGCCCGCTAGGGTCTGTGAACGACGACACAGAGCCTTCTTCACCGCTGGTCCCGTCCAGCACAGAGACTTCTTCACCACTGGTCCCGTCCAGCACAGAGCCTTCTTCACCGCTGGTCCCGTCCAGCACAGAGCCTTCTTCACCGCTGGTCCCGTCCAGCACAGAGCCTTCTTCACCGCTGGTCCCGTCCAGCACAGAGCCTTCACCGCTGGTCCCGTCCAGCACAGAGCCTTCTTCACCGCTGGTCCCGTCCAGCACAGAGCCTTCTTCACCGCTGGTCCCGTCCAGCACAGAGCCTTCTTCACCGCTGGTCCCGTCCAGCACAGAGCCATCTTCACCGCTGGTCCCGCCCAGCACAAAGCCCTCACCGCTGGATCTGCCCAGCACAAAGCCCTCATCGCTGCCCAGCTCAGAGCCCTCTTCGCCGCTGGTCCTGCCCAGCTCTGAGCCCTCTTCATCGCTGGCTCAGGACTCCATACTGGGGAGCCTCCCCAAGAAAATTTTGGGGGGGGGGCCATACACCCCTGAACCAGCCTGTTCCGCCCTGGACGTCCAAGGGTCCGTCTCCGCCATGGCCACCCGAAAAATATGCACCGCCATGGCCGCCCGAATGGGCTTCCCCGCCATGGCCACCCGAAGGGGTTTCTCCGCCATGGCCACGCCCACAGCCTGCTCCACCGTGTCCACGCCCACAGCCTGCTCCGCCGTGGCCACGCCCTCAGCCTGCTCCGCCATGGCCACGCCCACAGCCTGCTCCACCGTGTCCACGCCCACAGCCTGCTCCGCCGTGGCCACGCCCACAGCCTGCTCCGCCATGGCCACGCCCTCAGCCTGCTCCGCCGGGTCCACGCCCACAGTCTGCTCCGCCCTGGAGGCTTCCTGCCTGGTTCCCTTGCCTTGTCTCCCCCGTCAGCCTCCAGGGCGCCCACCCTCCCACCCCTTTGGATGTTTATTAGGTGCGAGGACGCGCCTACCGGGAGGGGGGAGTAATGTTACAGTTCTGTGTTCCTGAGTTCTGTTTTTGTTTCAGTTTCGGTGTTCCGTTTCCCCCTGTCTTCTGTGTATTTTGGTCTAGTCCTGTTTTCCCCGGTCTGTGTAATTGATTCCTCGTTAGTCTCGTCAGCTGTGTCTTGTTTCCCTGATCTGTTCTCCTGTGTATTTAAGCCCTGTGTGTTTCAGTCTTCAGTGTCGGTTCTCGTTTTTGTCACGTTAATGTAACGTTGGTGTTCAGTTTGAGTTCTGCCCGTTTTCCCTGTGTATTTGGATTCCTTTTGAATTAAACTATTGAATTGAAGTGCTCTGTCGTCATCGCCTCCTTCTACCCACACACAACCGTAACAGGACTGGGGATTTGTCAGGGTAGAAGGAAAGCTCTCAACACAGCAAACTATAGAGATATCCTAAATGAAAACCTGGTCCAGAGCATTCAGAACCTCGGACTGGGCAGAAGGTTCACCTTCCAAAAGGACAATGACCCTAAGCACACAGCTAAGACAATGCTAGGCTTATGGACAACTCTGTTAATGTCCTTGAGTTACCCAGCCAGAGTCTGGGCCTAAACCCAAACCAACATCTCTGGAGAAACCTGAAAATGTCTGTCCTCATCCAACCTGACAGAGCTTGAGAGGATCTATAGAAGAATGGCAGAAAATCCCGATGTGCAAAGCTTGTCGCATCATACCCTGAAAGACTTGAGGCTGTAAATGTGCTTCAACTAAGTGCTGAGTTAAGGGTTTTAATACTTATGCAATACTTGTTGCATTTTTTATTTTTTGTAAAGTTGTCACAAATCTTTCTTTTTTTTATTTTACTTTTTTAGTATATGGAGTGTAGACTGAAGTTAAAAAAGTAATTTGAAAGCAGTTTAACATAAGGAAGCAACACAACAAAATGTGAAAAATGAATGGGTACGAATACTTTTGTTAGGCACTACATATTTCACATTTCGTTTTTAATTTGAGTCATTTTCTTTTTCTTTTAATTAATTTAAGTTCCTTTCTTTAAAAATGTTAAAACTGATTTGTCTTTGCAGGACCCAGAGGAGAGTTTGATTGTGTTAAGTGGTTGTGGAACATCAGGCCGTATTGCATTTCTTTTGGTGGTATAGAGTTTAAGAAAGATTTATTGATTTAAAAAGAAAAACAAAAAAACATTGACATTGAATGACATTTTCCTCACTGTGTTAAATTACTTTATACTTTATATTCGTCATAATCAATTTCTATTTTCTATCACCTCAGACGTCCTTTAATGAGATGTTGAACGCCCAAAGACAGAAACAGATCTGTTCGTACATCATAGCTGGAGGTGACAGGTGAATAAACAGTCTGTCTGTTTGATGCATAAGATGAGACTCCAGTGTGACACTGCAGTATTTCAGCCCTCTGTTTTTAAAGGGCCCTGCTGACATCACAGGAGGCTCCAGAGGACGACCCGGGGCTCGGAGCTCGCACGCTGGAGAAGGTGAACGCAAGAGCAGAGAGGGAACACAAACAATGCAATGCAGCTTTACCATAGTAATAAATCAGTTTCCCTGTGTTGAGACAATAGGCTATTCTTTCACATTTTCAGAAGAGCATGTGAGCGGCAACTCAATCGCAATGCCAGAGTGATTACTAAAGTGTTCTAAGTGGTTATTAACAATGTTGTGCGTTTGCTGCTCGTGTGTTGCTTATAGACTCAAGTCAAAATTGCTCACCTCAATCCATCCTTCAATATAAGTCTTTATTTTTTCACCCATTCATCACCATCTGTTAAAATCAACCCTAATTGATTAGAAAAGTAAGTGAGGTACGTTACTTTTAGATATTAAATCATTTGTATTTATATATGAATAATGATGTGATGGTTGCCTTAACAGAAACAATATTTATGACACAATTAAACATACTTAACTTTTCTAAATTCTCTAAACAGGTTTGTGCAGGAAAGAAGCATGTGCTGTTCATTGGAATATCCTGTGGCATATCGGTATGAAGTCTGTTTTCTCAAATCACATTCCATTTAGCAGCAAAAGACAATCAATTCAAATAATCAGTCTCCCCATCTTAAAATGCAATCTCCCCACTAAAAATCCAATAGTTCACACCAACTATTAGCGATAACTAATGATAACAATAAAGATATAGTTCTAAACCATTTTGGTCACGACTCTCATACTTCTTCAAAGAGGCTGAGAGTGTCCTCAGCTGACTCCTGTCCTCTGGGTAAAAGGCCAGTATGCGGGCCGCAAGCCTCTCATTCCTCAGCGCGATCAGTCCCCCCCGGGCGAGTTTTTGGATGAGTTTGGCTGCTCGCCCTCAGGCAAGCTTCATTTCTCATTTGGGGCTCGAGAGGAAGATGAAGTGTCACTTGCAGCATCGGAGGGCGGGCTTATGCCTTCTGACGTGGATGACTCCTCTGTGCTGCCGCCTTTGGGGTGTGGTAGCGCAGTCTGAGGCTGACGCAGAGTTGGCAGCCGTGCTTTCCTACACTGTACAAAGAAAAAAAAAATCTGTTTAATTGTTAAAGTGGCGTTACGTTACGAAAGTGCGGACTCATTGGAAGACCGCAAGTAAGCTACTTAGGGTGCCAGTTGGAACAGGGCCTAAACCCTCCGGGCTACGAAGGTGATGGCGCAGGCTCTCGGTTGGGCGATGTCCACGTTACTGGTCCAGGAGCGCCACTCTTGGCTCAACCTTGCGGAGATGTGGGATTCAGTGAAAGTGCACTTTCTAAATGCCCCCATCTCCCAAGGTGGCCTGTTCACAATTAAATTCTTCAGGCGCCCACCCAGGGATAGTGCAGTGCATGTGTTGAAAATCAAGATTGCGGCGATAGACCTACGGTTCGCCTTTGAAAGGTCGAGCATCAAGGTAGTTGATGCTTTACCAAGGGTTGCGACCTTCGTAAAGACGCAAGGAAAATTCTCTCTTCTTGACTGAACAGCTTTTGTAACTATATTTGTAATGTACATTTTATTTATAAAGTGCAGTGTCATTTTATATTCTATTACAGTTTCTGTACCCGAATAGGCCTAGACCTATACCTAAAAATCCAAAAAACACTATTTCATTTGTTTGTGCTATTGCTGCTTTTATTTGTTCTTATTTAATTACTGATTGTTTACCTATCCTTTAATAATGCTTGAAATTTATATTAGTTAATTATTTTTTCTGTGGTATTTTTGTTTAAAACCATAGGCAAAAGTTCCTTGTGGAAAAGTTCTTTAGCCTGTTTTTGTTCATGGAATTCAGCTGCAACTAAATGTTTTGCAAAAAGACTTTTGTGTGTGTGTGTGTGTGTGTGTGTGTGTGTGTGTGTGTGTGTGTGTGTGTGAAATGTGAATGATTTTTTTTTTTGTTACTTATTGGAATCAAAACTAGGAATCGATAAGAATTGGAATTGATAAGCAGAATCGGAATCGCTAAATTTCACACAATACCCAACCCTACATATAATGCATGCTCATATCAAAGCCACCTGTGAGTGTGCTTCATGATGCTCTTCTATTTCAAAGGCACCATTTGTTGCTGGGCAACTGGATTTTTGTCTGAACCACTTAGACATCTTCACCCCAGTGCTTCTGGGATTCAATCCCGTACATATGGCGAGGTAAGGCTAATCAAGACAAAAACAAATGCCTTTCTGTTTATTACGAACTTATAATTCAATTTATTTTTTATCAATAACAACAACAGATTGCTAACACTCATGCCATCCTTACAGGAGTGAGCTAATGCAGGACTGTTCGTTTCACTTTAAAGATGTTGCAGAGAGGATGGCTGCAGAGCAGAGACATAAAAAAGCATACGTGCTGAATCCTGTATTGGGGGTTTGAGAAATTGCATTGACATAAATATTTAAATGAACATAAACAATAAATATCAATGTTCTTACTCCTTCCGCCAGTCATACGCAGTAATGATGCTGTTGTCGTAGTTGAAGAACCTCTGGTTTCTCTTCAGGCTGAGGCCATCAGTGGATCGTCCAGGATGAAAGGAGGCAGTGCAACAAAAATCATTCTGGAAACTATTCTTCTGGCCGGACATGAAGCTGCATTTAGAGACAAGATGATGACACCTGAGTATGTTTTCAATTTCAGTTATGTTTTAATTTCATGTACACATATATATTTAAAATATTAAAATATGAACAGTATTATTTTGTTTTGTATATGCACAGTATCTCACAAAAGTGAGTACACCCCTCACATTTCAGCAAACATTTAAGTATATCTTCTCAAGGGACAATACTATAGAAATAAAACTTGGATATATTTTAGAGTAGTCAATGTGTTGCTTGTATAGCAGTATATATCAACTGTCCTCTGAAAATAACTCAACATACACCCATTATTGTCAAAATACCTGGCAACAAAAGTGAGTACACCCTAAGTGATAATAGCTGTGTGTCGTTTCACCATGCAAAGTCACATGTCCTATTCATCATGTTCATGGTTCCCTTTCAAGGGAACTCCCGTTGCGTCGAGAATGACGCTATGGGGAACGCTTTGCGTGATGACGTCTTGAAGCACATGTAAAATCAGTCCAATGGTGTAGCGGGACGTCAGAGGCGGGTGACGTCACGTACCAGGAAGCTATAAAAGCCGGCCCGAAACAGAAAACGAAAGCTTTCTGAGTCTTCAGTCGCGCTCTGTGTTGAATCTGTCCTTGTTATTTGGTGTTGTCTGTCTATATATATATATATTTATTCAGATATGGCGAGCAAGCAGCAGTATCGAGTGTGTGTCCATCCCTGCCCGCGTTATTTAACGGGAGGTGACACACACACTCTTTGTGTTGTTTGTTTGGGAGAGGAGCATGCCCAGTCAGCACTCGAGGGTGGTGACTGTGTGCATTGCTGTGCGCTTCCATTGCGGACGCTCCGATCCCGGTTGGCTCGGTTCAATCCCGACCACGTTCCCCAGGGCTCGGGTCCCGCCGCGGCTGAGGCTCGGCGGCGATCTCAGACCTGGGGTTCGCAAATGGATCTGTCAGTGGATGTTGAGACGGGCTCTGCCTTATCTCAGCCTCTTACTGACAGATCCAGTGCCTCTCATCAGGGTGTGGAAGCACGCGCTGCGGTTTCTTCCCCCCCGATAGAGGCACCAATACTGCAACTATCCAGCTCTGAGGAGTTGGATGTTGTAAGTATTGATGCTGAGTCTGAGGATTCGCCACCTCAGTCTCATGCTTTTGAGGAACTGCTCGATGTGATCACGAGAGCAGTTGACAGATTGTCTATTGAGTGGCCAGAGGATAGGCAGGACGTTCGTTCAAAAAGCAAACTCGACGAACGCTTCCTGCCATCTCGTGCTCAGCCCCAGCGTAGGAGCCTGCCGTTTTTCCCCGATCTCCACACCGAGGTGTCGAGATCGTGGGGGAGACCAGTCTCTTACAGAGTTTACACACCACACACCTCTCTATATTCCACTATTTCACAATATAAAGAGCATGGTTATGGGGAGATGCCGAAGGTGGAAGAGACGCTCGCGGGCTATCTCTCTCCAGCAACGGCATCTTCCCTGAAGGCTCCTACACTTCCCTCAAAGCCAGTAAAGTTGACATCTTCCCTGATTAATAAGTCGTATGCAGCCGCTGGTCAAGCTGCAGCGTGTCTGCATACGATGTCTATTTTACAAGCCTATCAGGCAGAATTATTGGGGGATTTAGAGGAGGGCGGGGGAATCGGTCCCGACACTGTGGCTGAACTGCGCAGAGCCACGGATGTTTCTCTCAGAGCCACCAAGGAGACCGCTAAATCTATCGGGCGGTCTATGGCAGCCCTGGTGGCTACTGAGAGGCATCTGTGGCTCAACCTGAGCGATATTAAGGACAAAGAAAAGCATGTTCTGTTAGACGCTCCGGTTTCCACTGCCGGGTTATTTGGGGATGCAGTAAATATTGCGGTTGCAAAATCACAAGAAGCCGCTAAACAAGCATCTGCTCTTCAAAAGCTTCTTCCCCGCCGTTCTTTCTATGAGGCTGCTGAGCGGGAGCAGCCTCACTCCTCTAAAAAGGGTGCTGAGCATCGTGCCACTCAGAAGCAGAGCGTGTCCTCCCGTGCTCCCCCACAAAAATCTCGGGGACACGGAGGGCGCGCTCAAACCCAGCAGTCTTCGAGGGGTAGAACGGATCTGCGGACCGTTATTACCGCCAAGAAGGCTGCTGGGAAAAAATCCTGACGTCCGAGGGCTCAGGATTAATGAGGGTAGTCCCCCCCGAAGCAGAGCGGTTAACACCTCTTTTTACGGTGCCCGTCTCTCTTCGGTACCCTCAGGGGACCGTTCTGCCAACCCTGCCGCCATCGGTGTTACAGGGCGCAGCGGTCTCCGGCGAGCACATATCTCAAGGACCACCCGGAAACGTAGTGGCCTCGGGATGCCCGCCCCCTCCGAGGAGGGTGTTAGAGCAGTCTGTTCGGTCGCTCCCTGCCGGTGCGCCGTTACAGGGCGTCGAATTGACTGCTCAACAACAACAAAATCCAGAAACCAGTCTCGAGAGGCTGGTACCTCTAGTAGAATCTTTGACAGCGTGGAAGCTACTGTCAAATGTTTCTCGTTGGGTCCTGCAGACCGTAGAAAAAGGGTATCAGATACAATTCAAGAAACGCCCACCTCGGTTTATGGGGGTCCTACCCACAGTGGTGGGCCCCGAGCAGGTTCTGGTTATGGAACAGGAAGTAAACACTCTGTTAGAGAAAGGGGCCATAGAATATGTACCTCCCTCCGACAGGGAAACCGGGTTTTACAGCCGGTACTTCATAGTTCCAAAAAAGGACGGGGGATTGCGTCCCATTTTGGATCTTCGAGTTCTGAACGAGTCAGTCATGCAGCTCAAGTTCAAAATGTTGACATTGAGACAGATCGTGCCACAGATCAGGTCCGAGGACTGGTTTGTCACGATAGATCTCAAGGACGCATATTTCCATATTTCCATCCGTCCGTGTCATTGGAAGTTCCTGAGGTTTGCTTTCGGGGGCAAAGCATACCAATATCGTGTTCTTCCATTCGGCCTAGCTTTATCACCCCGCACTTTCACGAAATGTATGGATGCAGCTCTGGCGCCTCTGCGCCTTCAGGGGATTCGCATCATGAACTACATCGACGATTGGTTGATTTTAGCTCAGTCGCATCAGTTGGCGGTTCAACATCGAGATGTTGTTCTCGCCCACATGAAAGAGCTGGGGTTACGGCTGAACGCCAAAAAGAGTGTGCTTTCTCCACTCCAGAGAACCACTTTCCTAGGCGTGGTTTGGGACTCAGTGTCGATGCAGGCGCGCCTGTCACCGCCACGTATAGAGTCCATCCTTGCAGCTGTGAAAAGTGTAAAGCTAGGCCAGCTACTCACTGTCAAACAGTTCCAGAGACTGTTGGGTCTCATGGCAGCAGCTTCCAACGTGATACCTTTTGGACTGCTACACATGAGGCCCCTGCAGTGGTGGCTCAGGACCAGGGGGTTTTCCCCGAGGGGCAACCCATTTCGCACAATCAGGGTCACGCGGCGATGCTTACGTGCCCTGGTTATGTGGAAGAAACCTTGGTTCCTGTCCCAGGGCCCAGTGTTGGGAGCTCCTTGTCGTCGCAAACTGCTAACGACGGATGCTTCCCTCACGGGTTGGGGAGCGATCCTGGAGGGTCGCTCAGCTCAAGGTCTGTGGGAAGACCATCATCGTTCCTGGCATATCAATCGCCTAGAGATGTTAGCTGTCTTCCGGGCTCTGAGGAGCTTTATCACAGATCTCAGGGGACACCATGTGCTAGTACATACGGACAACACGTCGGTAGTCGCCTATATCAACCATCAAGGGGGTTTGCGCTCGCGCCCGTTATCCAACTTGGCACGCCATATCCTCTTGTGGTCCCAGGGGAAGTTACTGTCACTCAGGGCAGCTTACATCCCCGGGGTACAGAATATAGGAGCAGACACTCTGTCGAGGCAGGGGCCGAGGCCCGGGGAATGGAGGCTCCACCCCGAGGTGGTGGAGCTGATATGGAGGGAGTTTGGCCAAGCACAAGTGGATCTGTTTGCGTCTCGAGAGACGTCTCACTGTCCACTCTGGTTCTCCCTCACGCATCCAGCTCCTCTGGGACTGGATGCTATGGTACAGACGTGGCCGAGGCTACGTCTGTACGCCTTTCCCCCAGTTGCTCTGCTCCCGGGAGTTCTGGAGAGAGTTCGCAGGGACCGGGTTTGCCTGCTTCTAATAGCCCCGCGTTGGCCGGGCAGAGTATGGTTTCCCGATCTGGTCTCCCTCCTCGACGGGCATCCTCTGGAGTTACCCGTCAGGAGAGACCTTCTGTCCCAGGCAGGGGGCTCAATATTTCACCCCCGCCCAGAACTGTGGAACCTGTGGGCTTGGCCTCTGAGGGGGCCCAGCTCATAGAGTCAGGTCTCTCAACTGAGGTTGTTGAGACCATTCTACAGTCCAGAGCTCCCTCCACGAGGAAACTTTATGCCCTGAAGTGGAGAGTATTCACTTCTTGGTGTAGTGACCGTCGGTTGGACCCAGTCCACTGCCCAATTGGTACAGTGCTGGAGTTCCTGCAGGACCGGTTCACTGCAGGTCTGACCCCGTCCACTTTAAAGGTCTATGTGGCGGCCATAGGTGCTTACCACATTCCTTTGGGTGGAATGTCTGTGGGGAAGGACCCTCTGGTATCTCGTTTCCTTCGTGGCACTTGGAGGCTGAGGCCTGCAGTCCGCTCTAGGGTGCCGCCATGGGACTTGTCCATTGCTCTACAAGGCCTGTCCCTGGCCCCCTTTGAGCCCATTGAGGAGGTTTCGGAAAAGTTTCTGACTTTGAAAGCTATTTTCCTTCTTGCCATTTCTTCTCTTAAGAGAATTGGGGATATTCAAGCATTGTCGGTTGCTCCGTCCTGCTTAGAGTTTGCTCCGGGTATGGTGAAAGCTTTTCTCCATCCCAGACCGGGTTATGTCCCCAAGGTCCCCACTAATGTGGCCAGACCTATTATTCTGCAGGCCTTCTGTCCTCCTCCCTTCCAGAATGCGGACCAGGAGGCTAATAATTTGCTTTGCCCAGTTCGGGCGTTAGACGCCTACGTCCACAGAGCTGCCCTGTGGCGCAGAAGTGATCAGTTATTTGTTTGCTTTGGCTCCCCTAACAAGGGAGGGCCGGTGTCTAAGCAAAGAATGAGCAAGTGGGTGGTCGAGGCTATCTCACTTGCTTATGAGGCGGCTGGGCAGCCTTCTCCTTTGGCTGTCCGGTCGCACTCTACAAGGAGTATGGCGGCCTCTAAGGCCCTTATTTCAGGAGTTTCTCTACAGGATGTCTGTGATGCGGCAGGCTGGTCCTCACCGCACACTTTCGTCAGGTTTTACTCTTTGGATCTAGACTCTGCTCCAGGGTCTCATGTTTTGTCATCCTAGTGCTGCTCTATTAGATTACACACAGGACAGACATTCGTAGCTATGGAGGCGTTGGTATAGACGTTCCCCATAGCGTCATTCTCGACGCAACGGGAGTTCCCTTGAAAGGGAACGCCTCGGTTACGACTGTAACCTCGGTTCCCTGAAGAGGGAACGAGCGTTGCGTCGCCTTGCCATATCTCCTTCATGCCTGTCAGCTCGACTTCAGACTTTTACGAAGCTTTCGTTTTCTGTTTCGGGCCGGCTTTTATAGCTTCCTGGTACGTGACGTCACCCGCCTCTGACGTCCCGCTACACCATTGGACTGATTTTACATGTGCTTCAAGACGTCATCACGCAAAGCGTTCCCCATAGCGTCATTCTCGACGCAACGCTCGTTCCCTCTTCAGGGAACCGAGGTTACAGTCGTAACCGAGGCGTTTTGTCTGCTTGACAGGACCATACAAATTTGTGTATCTTGTATTAGAGTAGTTACAATTTGTGCTTTCTCTAAAGATTTGAGAATTAGAATAGTTGCTCTCCACAAAGATGGCATAGGCTATAAGAAGATTGGTAACACCCTGAAACTGAGTTACAGTGGCCAGGGTCACACAGAGGTTTTCCAAGACGAGTTCCACTTGGAACAGGCCTCGCAAAGGGTCGATCAAAGAAGTCGCGTCCTCGTGCTGTGCGTCAGGTGCAGAAGCTGGGTTAAAAAAACAGACGCATGAGTGCTGCCAGCATTGCTTTAGAGGTTGCAGAAGTGGAAGGTTGGCTTGTCAGTGCTCAGACCATACCTCACAAGAAAGCCCACAAACAGTTTGCTGAAAGCAACCTGCCCAAGAGCATGAATTACTGGAACCATGTCCAGTGGTCTGATGAGACTATATAAACTTGTTTGGCTCAGATGGTGTCCAGCATGTGTGGCGATGCCCTGGTGAGGAGTACCAAGAAAACGGTGTCTTGCCTACAGTCGAGCATGGTGGTGGTAGCATCATGGTCTGGGGCTGCATGAGTACTGCTGGTACTGGGGAGCTGCGCTTCATTAATGGAAACATCGATTCCAACATCTACTATGACATTCTGAAGCAGAACATGATGCGCTCCCTTCAGAAACTGGGCCGAACGGCATGAGAACGACCCCAAACACACCGCCAAGATGACAACTTTTTGCTGAGGAAGCTGAAGGTGAAGGAGATGGAGTGGCCAAGTATGTCTCCAGACCTGAACCCTATTGAGCACCTGTGGTGATCCTCATGCGGAAAGTGGAGAAGCACCATGTGTCTAACAGTCATCAGCTCCGTGATGTCATTATGGAGGAGTAGAAGAGGATCCCAGCAACAACCTGTGCAGCTCTGGTGAACTCCATGCCTAGGAGGATTAAGGCAGTGCTAGATAACAATGATGCTCACACAAAATATTGACACTTGTTTTGACATGTTCACTTAGGGTGTACTCACTTTTGTTGCCAGCTATTTTGACAATAATGGCTGTATGTTGAGTTATTTCAGAGAACAGTAAATATATACTGCTATACAAGCAGCACATTGACTACTCTAAAATATATCCAAGTTTCATTTCTAGTATTGTCCCTTGAGAAGATATACTAAAATGTTTGCTGAAATGTGAGGGGTGTACTCACTTTTGTGAGATACTTTATAGATCAATAAGTCAAGACACCATGTGTTTTTGCTTTACTTTATATCATCAAAATAATTTAACTTTAATAGTGTGAACTTTTTTTTATAAGTTATACAAGATTCGACTAGTTTTTCTCTCGCTTTTACTGTCACCCATTTTTGAGCATAGACATGAAATTGCACTATCCAAACTTAAACGGTTGCAATCCATGAATGCTTTGGAATACAGACATAAGGTTGTTGTTTTTTTAAAGAAGATTATTGCTCAAGTTAAAAAAAGTGTAAAAAAGTTATCGAAGTTTAGGTTTACTGTAAAGCAAATGTACTGCACTAAACATTTTTAATTTTAAACGAAATATACTCTAAAATAATATTTACTCTAAAAATGCTATAAAATCAAAGACATACGGCTAAGTTGTGTTCCAAATTTAAAGTTGATATCACAAAAATTGAAGTTCCTATGATTTTTTCTTTTTTGCCGCTTTACCAAAAATAGCCACCGGGTGACACCCACATTACATTGAATTCTTTTTGATGCGTTCTCCTCTAACAAATTAATACATTTCTGTCACAATATCACTTCTATCACAAAACAGTAACGATACATTCACCATAATGTACCTCAAACTGAGCAGCGTATCACTGAGAAAGGTCCTGCTCAAATCGTCCTTGCGATGGAGGTTCGGGATGAATAACTAGTTCTTCCAATGTTTCATCATCGGACTCGTGCTCGGATTGATATGGTAAAATCAACATCATCGTTACTGTCTTTACAGTGTGTACAATCCCTGAGGACTGAGGAAGCCTCCTGAGCTGAAGTTCAGTTCTGTCAGGACGACTATCGTCAAATACGATTGACAATTAGCATACAGTTAGGATTGGCGGTATGGTTCTGTTCTGGGCAAGAACTCCCTGTGCATCCGTGCAGTCTAGCATGGATAAGAGCAGGGAGAGCAGCAATACCCGCCCTTAGGGTTATTAGAACAGAACCAACATGAATGTATGCAGATATCATTAATTCAAGATTTTAAAGTACAACATATTTCGAGAATTTATTGTGATTCAAAGGGGAATCAGAATGCCAAATCCTGACTGACGAGAGGAGGAGCTGGGGATGGAGGAGGGTAATTAGCTCCTGAGAAACGTGATAGCTGCTGATAATACTGAAGGAGCTTGTATATATATATATGGTGATAGGTGTCGTATAGGTAGACGTGGATCAGCTGAGAGTCAGCTGATGCGAGCTTGACTAACGTGACCTGCCAGAACTGATGCTACGCTTAATTTATGGTAATTTATGTTTACCTTCAGACAAGCTCTGTAAGCGGTAGACCAATCGTAACAGACTGGGCCGTCTGACCAATCATAGTAGAGCAGGCTCGTGGAAAGGAGGGGTTTAGAGAGACTGATTCATCCGACGAGTCGTTTGAGAATCATTGAAAAATGTGGTGATGTGCAATGTGTATTATAAGAAAATGAAAGTGTGTTTTGACCTTTGATGCATGTAAACCTAGGAAAACAAAATTAGGAACCTTTAAAGGGGTCATATAATGCCATTTTTGTACAAGTTAATATGATTCTTTAGTGTCTAAATTAAAAGTTTGTAATATACTTTAATTAAAAATTCTCATTAGTATTGTAAGAAAACACTCATTTTACCTGGTCAAAAACAGTTCTGTTTTCAGCACGCCATTTAAGTGCATGTGTCTTTAAATGATAATGAGCTTTGCTCACCCCGCCCCTCTGTTTCTGTGGGGCGTTTTGACAACACATGTGGAGTGTTGCCTTGTGGAGGACACATCTGTGCAACCGTATCAATTTGAACTTGAGTCGACCCGGAACAAGATGACGGCCCCAAAGAAGTTCGACAATTAAGGCTCGTTTCTGAATGGTTGGTTAACGTAATGTCACTTTGATCTATCTTTGTATGTACTGGCAGGGTAGAGTAGTGAGATACGAACGCTAACGTTATGTGTTTACTGATGTATACGTTAGTTCATTGACAGATTGATGTTACAGCTAATGGTCATGAAAACCTTTTTTCTTTAGCTTTATACTGACCCTCGTTTATAAAGCAGTCTGGTGAGAAATGATTCGAGCAAACATGAAAGCATTGACGTTGATCGCGGGGAATATTCCCTTCAAAAACAAAACTCAGCCACTTCAGCGGTTCGGATTTAGGAACATCAAAATAACTGCTGTGTTCGTTATTACACCCAAGAACAGAACACCACAATCGCTTAGACGCCATTCTGCACCAGCGTATCAACAATGGCGGACTATGATGACAGCTCGCTCACGAGCGAGGGCGGGTCTGTGTTGAAACGCTGCTGTCAACCAACAATCGTGGGAGGGGCGTCCGACCGTGTGACGTCAATTTGAGACGGGGGAAAACATATAAGGAGATTTAAAAAAAACCACTGGATGGATTTTTATTATTATATGATGGTTGTGTACAGGCACTGCCAACACACATTTCAGTACAATCAACTTGTAAAAGTGCATGTACCATTATATGACCTCTTTAAAATAGCATAATAAGGGCACTTTAAGGGCTTTGTCAGTATAATGTAATTTAAGTTGATATAACTTGTACAGTCAATTTGATTATACTTAAAAAATGGCAGTAAGGCAGTAACTGAACTGAGTAGGTGAAATAGTTTTTGTGTGTATATATTGCACATATTAAGCATATATCAGTATTATATTGCATATATGAATGTGTGCGTGTGTGTGTGTGTGTGTGTGTGTGTGTGTGTGTGTGTGTGTGTGTGTGTATACATATCCCTCATGAGTAATGTACTAAAATTTAATGTGTCATCCAGATATATGTCTGCCTGGATCTCAGCGAGTGAGATGGTTTATGACACTACTTACTCACGCAGTGATGAACTTGCAGCCCTTATTCACAAAGCAGGAGAGAGGTAGAACCAACATTTCACTGCTTTCTAACACATAAGCCTTGGAGTTTTCCCATGCACATGAATAGGCTGAACTACAGGTGCATGTAGTAAAAAGTGGAGAATTGATCTCAATAATGAAGGTTTCATCATAATGAAAGGCTCACGTATGATTTATTTCTGTAAATGTTTCAACAGCCTTCAAATGAAAGCACATGTGTACTATCTTGGATGGAAAACTCTTGGCATAATAGGAATGACTGATGCCAGTGAATGTATCCCAACATATGGAGCAGGTGCTGTTTACAGTGTCATTTTATTATGATATGTTATTTCAATTTGTTAATTTGACAAATGGGTGAATTAATAACAGCGCAAGCATACTCATATTGGAAAATGTTTTAACCAAGAATTTCATTTTTTCAGATTTTGGTGACATCAGAGGTTTCATCAACAACGGTTTCAGCGAAATGAAAAACAAAGAAGGAGATCTATCTTATTTGGTGAGCTCAAAGCAATTGATTTAACAACAAAGAAGGGATAGATTGTGCAAAAAATATTTTTTTTTACTGCATAATTTACTCATTCTCATGTCGTTTTAAACCTGTATGCATTTTTGCATGCATATTGCAAAAGTACTGTATCCCTTTAAATGTGAAACAATTGCAGTAATCGAACACCATTGGCAATACATGTATATGAATATTATAATAACATTTATTAACAGCTATTAATATATTAACTATTTTAGGGACCAGAATTCATAATTGGTCACAAGGATTTTGTGGACACCATCTTACATAGCCTGAGTCAAAATGACATGATCTTATTTCTGTTTACAGTGAATGGTGAGCAAACATGAATCAGTTACGATTTAAATGCATTTGACAATATGGTTAAATTGGAAAATGAGCAGTTCCTTGAGTATGTTTTAAATATATTTTAATGTCTCTCTCCAGATGACCTAAATGAGGTGACTGTGCTGGCCAATCAACTGAGGCAAAGGACATCTAATTTGCATGCAATTGCTCATGACCTTGAGAAATTCACCATTCCTGTGAGTAAAATGAGTGAGCTGGAATTTTGCCTGGAACAAAAACTCACTTCCTAACACAGTTCCCTTCCACTACATTTCTTACAAATGCATAAGGTTGTTTATGTAATCAGGTAATATTTGCATCGACTTAGCATTTTATTTTTGAGTACAAATAAGTAATAAACTAAGTAAACTAAGTAATAATAATAATAATAATAATTATATATATATTGTCCTACTGATCCTACTTTGTGTATATATTCCAACCTTTAGAAGGATTTCAGTACAAAAGGCATTCAGATTTTAGTTTTTCACAAAAAAAAAATTGTTTTATTTCTCATATATTTTTAGAAATCAATTTCAGACAGGTTTGTTAGGTAAGAAGTTAACAAGTTGCAAAAGGATGAAACCAACTAATATTTTGTGAAAACTGAATAGAGATTATCGAAGTGTCAAAATACCGCAAGCCCCCCCCCCCCCGCCCCCTCCCCCACTTAATACAATTAATTTGCTTGTTTGACAGGTACTTATATTTATTGTTTCAGGAAACAGTTTGCCACATGTTTGAAACAGTCCTGAATATCACATGGCCTTTTTCTTCAGCGAAGGACAACTCAGTTGTAATGGTAAGTAATATTTAGTTGACATACTTGTATTGTAATACCTAGCTGTATACGTAAAGATTTCAATCCTCCTTTTATTTAACAGAGACAGCACTGGGAGCTTTCAACCAAATTGTGTCTTAATGCAATCAGCACAGGAGCTCATGTACTGAAGGGAAAAGTCTACATGAATTACATGATAGATCTCAGAGTAACTAACAGCAAGTTGTACAGGAGAGCCATCAACATTTTACAGGTATCAGTAATGCATGTTTCTGTACTGATCTCTTAAAGAAACTATATAATGAATGTCATGCCTTATCAAACCACAATGCATCATGCAAAAACTATTACCTGGAAAATACCTTGGTAACCACATACCAAAACCCTGACATGGTAACAAAGAGTTATGCAAAGACCAATCATAATTTTCTTCAGATCATTTGTATGGTGAATTTTAGCTTTCAATTTTGAAAAGTAATTGAGCTGGAACTGTAATATGACCCCTTTGTGCTTGGTCGTTTAATTATACACCATCACTGTCAGCGGTTCACAGGCTGCTCCAAAACCGAGTGTGAAAGTGCTCTGCTGAGAGCCGTCTACAGCACAGATGATCTGACTGAAGACATGACCGCAGCAGATGTCCACACACACACAGATGCAGCTAACACTCGGGAGCGAGTAAGAACTGGTTTATTTATCTTGAACATCTGTGGAGGCAGACAGAAGTTTGAAAGATTTTAAAATTGTCAGGTTACATAGCCTAACACTTATTGTTAAAGTTTTTTTTTTTTTTTTTTTTTACACAAACAAAGAATAGTAGATAACATTTTACAATAAAGTGCTATTAGTTAACATTTGTTAACGTTAAAGTCCACGTGAAACGAAAGTTGCAACCAACTTTACTTCAGTGTTGTGACGTATTTCCAAGTGAAACGGAATATTGAATAGAGGGCAGGGTTTTACTTTAGCGCACCTCCTCTCCATCCCTCGCTCAAGGAATTAAAATTAGCCCATGAATTACTCACCCTCAAGTCATCCAAGGTGTTTATGACATTCTTCTTTCAGACGAAAACAATCGGAGTTATATTAAAAAATGTCCTGGCTCTTCCAAGCTTTATAATGGCAGTGAAATGCTGTTTCTGTTTTGAAGTCCATAAAAGTGCATCTATCCATCATAAAAGTGCATCTATCCATCATAAAAGTGCATCTATCCATCATAAAAGTGCTGCACACGGCTCCGGGGGGTTAATAAAGGCCTTCTGAAGTGAAGTGATGAGTTTGTGTAAGAAAAGCCATTATAAAGCTTGGAAGAGCAAGGACATTTTTTAATATGACTCAGATTGTATTCGTCTGAAAGAAGAATGTCATAAACACCTAGGATGACTTGAGGGTGAGTAAATCATGGGTTAATTTTCATTTTTGGGTGAACTATCCCTTTAAGGATACTCAACCCAAGCTGTCAAACTGACTGCATCAGAGAAGGAAAACCATTCCAGAGCAGAAGCAAATTTTCAGATTTGTTTTATCACGACAAACAATTTTGTTCTGTGTGTGCAGGGGTTAATTATTCACCACTAGACTAATGTGCGCTGACAAAGTAAATAGGGTAAATTTGGAATGGGTCACTGGTGTCCAACACTCAAATGATGATTTTTTTCAGTTTACCCAGGCAGCAACATAGTGTCGGCCCACATCTGGGGCGTGTGGAATCCAGGTGTACCAGATGTGGGCCGGATCTGAGCCGAGAATGTTGCTGTCTGGGTAAAAACAACCAACAAGACATCAACATGGTGACATTGAGTGATTAAAGATTAAAGCTTCTAGAGTCACCATGCAGAATTGCAAAAAATGTGAAACATTTTTTTTAAACAGGTGTTGCCAGACAAACAACTAGCCCCGCCCCAAACGTACACCACTGGTTGAGTAGAGCAGAGGTTTGATGGAACCACATTGTTTACACTTTTGCTCCGAATGGCTTAGTTGGCTTTGCATATTAAATGAAGCAATGTGTTATTTCACTCTAAAAACTGCTGGGTTGTGTTAACCCAATTTTGGGTCAAATATGGTCTCACCCAACGTTGGGTTAAAAATTCAATTTAAAAATGGACAAACCCAGCCGTTGGTTTACATTTTTAATGTAACCAATGCAATTTGTCCATTTTTAAATAGCATTTTTGTCCATTTTTGATTTTGTCCAAAATGCAATTTGTCCATTTTTAAATTGCATTTTTTAACCCAACGTTGGGTGAGACCATATTTGACCCAAAATTGGGTTAACACAACCCAGCAGTTTTTAGAGTGTTATAAAGGCAGATTTAACTGTAAACCTGATATGTCAACCAGGTTGTCCCGACTGCACTGTTGATGATCCAGAGTGGCTGCACTCATGCTGAAGCACAGCGTCATTTGGACTGTCATCCTGTGATTCGAGATGCAGTGAGCGCCTGCCTCAACTCCTCAAAAACAAGAGCACTGTGGACTGAACACACGAAAAAATGATGCATAAATGTTACAATTAAGTATGGTTTCATTTATACTTTGCAAGTGTGCAAATTTAATAAAAATGTTTAAAAAGAATGATCCATATTTTTTTCTGTGAGGTTTACCTATAAAATTGTTTGGAAATTATGCATTCTCACAATGAAGGGCCATTTTTTAAGATACAGGGCCCTATTTTAACGATCTGAAACGCAAGTATCAAACATGAAACGCAAGTAACTTTGTGGGCGGATCTCGGGCGCTGTTGCTATTATACCGGCGGGATAAATGACTCTTGCGTCCGATGCAAATCTAAAATGGGTTGGTCTGAAGTAGCTACATTACTCATAGTTTGGGTGTAACGTGAAATAAACCAATCAGAGCATCATCTCACATTCCCTTTAAAGGTGGTATCAGTGATTTCAGGCCCCAAAATATTTTGATCACATTCATCTAATCTTTCCTAACGATCCGCTAGCTGCCCGCCCCATAAGCATGCCCTCAAAAACCCGCATCTCTGTAGGCAGCCTCTGAGATCTGCACACAAAAACAAATGGTTTAGCCAAACACTCAAAACCAAAACAAATAGTGTTCCAATCAATCACCGACAGGGGGAGGGTGTTGTGAGGTTTTGAGCCAGCTTCTTCTTCAGCTCTGACTTCGCGTGCAGCCGTGCACAAAACCTTTAAAAAACAGCTGAAGACACTTCTATTCAGACAAGCTTTCAGTTGATTGAGCTATTACGTTTTATGTTGTGTATGATGTTTCTTAATTGTTAAAATTGTTAACTTGCTACATGTAAAGCACTTTGTGATTTTATCTGTGATAGGTGCTATATAAATAAAGTTTACTTACTTACTTCATTAGTTAATATATTAACTAACATAAACTAACCATGATGATCAATACACTTGTTAATGTATTTGTAAATCTTTGTTAATGTTAGTTAATAAAAATACAGCTGTTCATTGTTTGTTCACGTTAGTTCACAGTGCATTAACTAATGTTAACAAGATTTTAATAAAGTAGCCTATTACTAAATGTTCAAATTAACATTAACAAAGATTAATAAATGCTGTAAAAGTGCAGTTCATTATTAGTTCATGCTAACTAATACTTATGTTAACCAATGAACCTTATTGTAAAGTGTTATCTACAAAGTATCTACAACAACAACACCTTGTCATACAAATGAAAAGCTATGCAAGCGTGCTACAGCCTTTTGTTTTTGCTAAAGTAAACCCAACTGGATGACATCAGGGAAATTCTGATCATTTTTTTCACCAAATACTTCCTTGACCAAAATGTAACCAATAGGATCTTGTCTGGCTACAGTGAGTTGGTATTATAGTAACCTAGCCATGCCATTGTACCATCATTCTGCTCTTATGCACACGGCATGAGAAGATATGACTGGTGAACATGGGGAATTCTTCCTGTAAGCGCTGCTGCCGGTGTTGCCAAACGAAGAAAGAACAGCCGTCCATCAACCGTCACAGGGTCAAGTCAATCCACGACTATCCCTCACGCACAATATGGGATCTAAATCTGAAGAAAGGAGATGTTCTGGAAGTGATATCAGAGACCGAGTACTGGTTGTTCGTGAGGAGACATACAGCTAAGGGTGACGGATCTAAAGTGCAGGAACATGGATATGTGCCTAAAGACTTCGTCAAGCCGCTGGATAGCGTAGAGGCCGAGTTGTAAGTCCTTGTGTTGTTCTTTTGATCATTTTGAGCTTGTGTGAATGAATAATGTACAGAGTTATCTCATGCTTTGTGTTTTGAATCCTTGCCCTGAATGAAACTGGAATCCCATCTTTCCAGTTTCACAAGTTCTGGTGAAACAGCTACAGTGCTGTTATTGCTCAGTTTGTGTTTCTCGAAATTACTCATAAGAATGATCACAGAGATGGGGTTTGGAAATTACTGATAGAACACTAAGATATATGCTATTAGGATGAATCTCATGAAAACTGTCATGAGACAAGTATAAGAAATAATAAAATAAAGATCATGGAACATTATTCAAATATCAAATAAACACATTTCCTCCATATTTAATTAATAATGTTGAAATTTTTTGTTTTTCCCCAACCTGTCAAGACAAAATCATTTTAAAAAATAAAAAATCAGCATAAATATTACCGTTTAGTAAACTTAAAATGATACTTTACAAATCAATACATTTAATAATAAATAAATAGTACATTTATTTTCCAGTTTTATTTATCTATAATTGTATATGCCTATATATAAATAAAATTGCATATATAAAATTGTACATGTATATCAATATGTGAAAGAGTTTTTTTTCTTCGAGATTCATATTGTTTACTTTATTGTTCAGTTAATCTGTGGTAGTAGAATGTTGTTACACCACATACATTGGACACAAATAAAAATGAACGTCATAAAAACTAGTATCAATCTATTTTCAGATGGTATTTTGAGAATGTTAAAATGCGTATAGAGGCCAGGAGATGTTTGCTGAGACCCCAGAACCATGAGGGTGCATTTCTCATCTGGAAGTGTTATGAGAATAACAATTACTACTTATCAGGTACATGTGATTCACACACACATCATGTCTCAAGCCTCTACTGCTTTTCATTTAACTGTATTTTTTGCACGCTAACTACGTTGAAAAGATATCATTTAAAAATGAACCTGCCTTAATCTTAACTTTCAGAGCAGCTGAATAACATTTTCTGTAATTATTTAATTTAAAGTGAGGAATGGACCTCATGTACGACATTACCGGATCAAGCAGAGGGAAAGCGAAAAGCAGTTTTTCCTTGTTCATCATACAACTTTCCAGACCTTGCGTGAGCTGGTAGAGTTTTACTCTAAAAATGAAGGCGGACTCTGCACAAAGCTTCATGAACCCTGTGTGAAGGTCAGTAAAGAGTTTGAACCTACAGATTATTGAAAGCAGGGCAGCATCCTATAAATACGTTTTTCAGCTCACTTCCAATCTGTTCATTACTCTTCTAGCTGGACCAGCCAGCTCCTCTTACTCTGTCATTTGACTCCAAATGGGAGGTAGAGAGAAGTTCACTAATCAGAATAAAGAAGCTCGGCAGTGGGGAGTTTGCCGATGTGTGGCAGGGGCTCTGGAACAAGACAACAGATGTGGCCATCAAAGAGTTCAAAGGTAATTAATAAATCGGTTAATTCAGTGGCTCTCGACGGGTTTTACTTCATGTCCCATATCTTACGTTGGATATTGACTGGCGAACCAACATGTTTATCATACAAAAGCAAACAAAATGCACAACTTGGTTAGACATAAACATGGAATTCCATCATTTTTTTACCCTTTACATTTAACTGTAAAGGGTAAATAAATAATCTTCTTAAAGGATCAAGATAGTTAAAATTTGGGATAGTTCATCCAGATAGTTCATAAATTAGGTTGTTTCAAACCTGTTTGAGTTTCTTTCTTCTGTTGAACACAAAATAAATTATTTCAAAGAATGCTGGTTACCAGAAAGTTGATGGCACCCATTGACTTCCATAGTAAGTATATTATATGCCTAGTTCTGTCATGAAACTCTATATGGCGCCGGCTGATCGGTCCTTAATGCAAGCTGATGATATTTGACAGTGTCAGCTACTTGGCACAAGCTGATTGGTTCATGTCGCATCTGCAGCCAATGAGCTTGTTGCTCAGCATTTAAATGGCTGGTTATCATTCACGATAGCAGTTTGCAGCGTGCTTTCAGAGTTCGTCTAAAACCCTCCACCTTCCCCAGCTCCACCTGTAAAGATCTGCTAGGGGTAACTAGTATATGCTATTTGTGCAGCAGCGTATCAGATATGTATTGGCAGTCGCAAGTTCCTGTACTTGTTCTGCAGCAGCAGCAGCAGCAGCAGCAATAATCTACAACAACAGCAATAATCTACAACAACAGCAGCAATTCAGCAGCCAAGACCAAATACATTAACATAGTAAAATCCATAAAATGCTAAAAATCTTCAGAGAGTTGTCATGATAGAACTTATTTTGTGTTCAACAGAAGAAAGAAACTCCTACAGGTGTGACCATCTGCCTAATAAGCTGTTGGTCCTCCGCATGCGGCCAAATCAGCGCCAACCTACCAAGGCATGGACTATACAAGAGCCCTGAATGTGTCCTGTAGTATCTAGCACCAAGCTGTAAACAGCAGATCCTTCAAGTCCTGCAGGTTATGAGGTGGAGCCGCCGTGGATTGAACTTGTTGGTCCAGCACATCCCACATATGCTTGATTGGATTGAGATCTGGGGAATTTTTTGTTCTTCATCATCGTCCTCAAACCATTCCTGAACAATGTGTGTAGTGTGGCAGGTGCATTATCCTGCTGAAAGAGGCCACTATTGTCATGAAGGGGTGTACCTGGTCTGCTACAATGTTTAAGATCGGTCGCACCTGTCAAAATCCACATAAATGTCCAGACCCAGGGTTTCCCAGAAGAACATTGCCCAGAGCATCACTCTCCCTCCACCGGCTCGTCATCGTCACTTCTCCAGGTAAACGGCGCACACGTACACGGCCACATGATGTAAAAGAAAGCAGGACTCATCGGGCCAGGCAACCTTCTTCCACCTCACCAAGTTCCAGTTCCAACGCTCGCGTGCCCATTGTAGGCTCTTTCGACGGTGGACAGGGGTCATCATAGGCACTCTGATAGGTCTACGTCTACACAGGAGAATGATGTACTGTGTTGTGGTATTCCTCCCGTAATCATCATTTAAATTTTGTGCGACTTGTGCCACAGTAGTCATTCTGTTGGCTCGGACTGGACGGGTTAACCTTCCTTGCCGTTGTGCATCGATGAGCTCTGGGCACCCAACACAACTGTAACTGGTTTATGGTTTGTCCCTCCTTGGATAACTGCTGGTAAATTCTCACCACTGCTGAACGGGAGCAACACACTAGCCTTGCCGTTTCAGAGATACTCTGACCCATTCACCTTGCAATAACAAATTGGCTCTTGTCAAAGTCGCTCAGATCTTTATTCCCATTTCTCCTGCATCAACACATTGATTACGAGAACTGATTGTTTGCTTACCATTTACTCTGCCCAGACCTTAACATGTGGCCTTGTTAGGAGATTATTAATGATATTCGCTTCATCTGTGACTGGTAAATAATGTTTTGGCTCATAAATAATTTTCCTTGGTTTGTTTTATGATGCAACTTTTTGTCTGTACCATTTTACTTGCAGTTGTCAACTATCCATATATCAAAACAGAGATTGACATCATGAAAGAGCTGCATCATGAGCGTTTGCTGAGGCTCTATGCTGTGTGTACCACTAGTGAACCTGTCTGTTTAGTGACAGAGCTCATGAAAAATGGCTCTTTAAAGACATTTCTCATCAGTAAGTGAACTAATGTTAACTTGTATGCAGATAATAAACACCACAGATACCTTTGCCTTAATCTTGATCTTAATTAACACATTGCTTTTACTTAAAAAAAAACTATACTATTTATATATTCACATAAGCTTATATCTTTCCCCAGGCCACAAAGAGAAACAAGATCTAGAGTTTTCGCTCATGATGGATTTTGCTGTCCAGGTAACTTGATTTCTTTGAGAGTAATTGAGATCTGGAGAACTTTTAAACCAGGGCAAATATCAAATATCAAAATTCATATGACCAGTTTTCCTTAAAGGGATTGTTCAACTTAAAATTCTGTCATAAATTACTCACCCTCATAGTTCCAAACCCATTAGTCTTTCATTGATCTTCAGAACACAAATGTAAACCTGAGGGCTTTCTGTCCCTCCATTGACAGCTACACAACTACCACTTCATTCTCGTGTTACGCTGCACGTTTGAGCTTCTGCAAGAACCAATGAGGTTCATTCTTGTGTTCCGCAGCACGTTTGAACTTCTGTAAGAACCAATGAGGTCCATTCTCGTGTTACGCAGCACGTTTGAGCTTCCTCAAAAACGTTTGTTCTGTTGCGTCAAGAATGTTCTGTTAAACTTCGGTTTATGTCCACTGATCAATGCTTAAATGTAAATAAATGCCTAAATTCAATCTGTTCATCATATAAAATGATCATGATTAGGATTGTGAAAAGTGTCTTTTGACAAATAAGGGTGGTTGGAAAAGGGTTACATATAATCAATATTTATCAATATAATATATTTGTATCTTTAAGCAGTTCATAGACTTGTTGCTCTGTTGGTTTAGGCGGCCGACACAACAACACTGATATTGATGTTAGGGAGGGTGAATGTGATTTCACCATGTACCAAATGTTCCTGGATCAACAACTTTGTTGATCCTGGAACAACTTTCCAATCAACCAATCAGATCTGAGGGACAAGTTTACAGTTTATGTCAAGTTTAGGCTAAGAACCAGGATGAGGTGCTTTAGCATCAGTGTTATTCACCTATCATTTCCCTCTGATTTTAGGGAAAAGTTATGGGTAGGGTTATATTTAGGGATAGGGATAGGGTAAGGACTCAATTTTGAGGTTAAATTAATGTTGATCCAGGAACATGTCTTACTTGGCGTGTTCATTATTTTTGCAATTCCGTTCGGTGCTGCTGTCATGCAAGATTGGCTGCTCCTCAATATTAATTTTGATGTCTCCTCATTTCCTCGCTCCTCCGTCCTTCAACCCATGACCCGAAAATCAATCATCATGAAGGACATATTAATTCTCTAAATGCACTTATGGAGGTGAGGAATGAGGAAAGATGAAGCCCTCATCGTACACATGCATTAATACTTATTTACATCTGGCACAACGACAGCCGTGCATCTTGCTTTATAAAGGCTGATTTAACCATAGCAAGATAAAACAGCTGCACAAAGACTATCAGCCCAGTCTCCTTTTTCATCAGGGACTTTTTTTTTTTTTTTGATGCTAAACCAAGGCCATGTCTACAGTACAGTATGTCTTGAACACTAGGAGGGGGGTTCAAAAATGCTGGGATTGATTTTGATTGGATGGTTGTGGTTTGCTATTGGTGGATCTCATGTGAGTGACAGGTTGTCCCGCCCTCAGGCCAGTAAACACTCATCAGAGAAGAGAAGTCGGCGTAAATTATTTTAATTAAAGATTATGAGGGCATAAATACTGCAATACTCTTTATATTTTTGACATTGATGAGTACTGTAAAAGCAACAAAAAGTTTGATTTTTAAAACTTTTTGTCAAATATTGGCAAGTATAAGAAATTTGGGGAAACAGTTTAACCATATCTAATTATTGGGGCGGACTTTCCCCCTCAATGTTTATAGTGATTAAGGCCCTGTGGTAAACTAATTCTTTATTTTGCTGAATCTCTCAGATTACAGAAGGAATGGCTTACATTGAGAACAAAATAGTTCACAGGGATCTGAGAGCTGAGAACATTCTGCTTACCGACATGCAATGCTGCAAAATAGCCGATTTTGGACTCGCTCAAATTAATCTACCAGGAAACAGGGTTTCATCAGGTGAGATATTTGATATGTATACGTTCATGCAAGCAAATGATAAGACTAACAATAACTACAACAGTTCTTTCTCATGTACCTGCAGATGTTAGGGTCCCTGTAAAATGGATGGCCCCTGAGATTTTCCATAACCAGGAGTACACAAGCAAAAGTGACGTCTGGTCTTTCGGCATCCTTTTAACTGAAATTGTCACGTATGGAGATGACCCGTACCCTGGTAAACATGCTTAATACATAAATATTAAAGTAAAAAAACACTAAACATAATACATAAATGTTCTAAGAATGCTTTGCTAATGCTCCCATAATGAAAACATTATTTCGGTTCAAAACGTCCAGTTTTTAAAAAAACATTAAAGAACATTAAAGAAAACATTAAGGGAACATTTCATTTTATCATTTTGCAAACGTGGGAACGTAACTTTTGAATGTTCTCAGAAGGTTCTGAAGCTAGTAATAACGTGCAAGTAAAACGTTTCAGAAAAAAGTTCCATTAGTGATGTATAAATAACATTTTTGTGCTAATGTTCTGCAAATGGTATTAAAACTTTTGTTCATTGCACTTTGAGAGAACCTTGCCAGAACATTAGCCAAAGTTCCGAGAACATTCCCTGTTTGCTGGGATTGCATCTTACCCAACTCTGGTATATTTCTTCCTTTTACAATCTCAGGTCAAGACAAAATGACATGCGTTCGAGCCATTCAGAGAGGAGAGCGTATGCAGCGACCGCCTGGCTGCCCCGAAGCGCTCTACGACATTATGCTGCTGTGCTGGAGGCCAAACCCTGAAGAGAGGCCAACATTTACTGAGCTGCAGGAGAAGCTGATGGCTCTCATACATGAGCCTGTTACTGAACTGGAGTAGACTCTATAGATATGAGAGAGTTGAGAATATTTTGAGCATGTAGTAGCTTATACAGTATGTAACCAACATGAGGTAATCAGACAATCTTTTTTTATTACTGAAATGCATTATAAAGCATTACAATCAAAATTTAAATCAACATAAAGACAGTACAAGAAGTCTTGTATATATATATATATATATATATAATTTGAGTATTACATATACAAAAAGCCAAATTGTGACACTATTTTCATGAAAATTAAGAACATTTAAGTCACAAATTTATGTGTGTAATACAATGTTCTTAATTGTCAAAAATAAAAAAAAATAGTTTCACAATGCAAAAACAATATTATTTAATTTTGGGGTGATGTGACATCTTGACAGGTTTCATGAGATTCATCCAAACACTATATCAAAACTGGTACATAAATCTCTCATGCACATGATTATGAATTACTATTACTAGTAACTAGTAGTATTGCTTATTAGTATTACTTAAGGTGATTATGAAGTTTCTTAGTTTCAATATTCCATTGCTGACTGACCTTTTTGACCAATGTTGCTATACTAAATAATAATGGCTGTTCTGATGTTATGAAATGGCATGTCAACTTTTAACATTTGGTGACAGCAGAGCCTTTGCAAATGAATGTTCGATTTTTTTTTCAACTATTGTTGGAGCATGTATCTTCTGTGACCTGATAAAGAACATTTGAATGTAATAATGTGAATTTTTAAAATGCCTGAACTGTAATTACTGTTACAATTACATTACTGTAAATGCACTTTTTTTTAAAGACAGGTTTCCTTCTTCCTTCTGAGAACATTTCAAATGACTTTTACATTACTAAAATGTTTTAAATGATGCTTTAATGGTTTAAATGCTCTAAATACTTCGTTGACCGATTCCTAATCAATTCCACACTGTGACTATTAGAGAAGCTTTACAGTACTACTTACTGTTATTCTAAGTATAGCCTACACTATTTTCTTTATGTTCAGCATATTAGAATGATTTCTGAAGGATCATGTGACACTGAAGACCAGAGTAATGATGATGAAAATTCACCTTTGCATCACAGGAATAAAATACATTTAAAAAAATTGAAAATAGTTATTTTAAATTGTAATATTCACAATATTAAAGGGTTGGTTCTGGCAAAAAATAGTTACTTATGCAACCGCCACTTTCAAGCCCCAGAAAGATAGTAAAGACATCATAAAATGAATGTGGCTCCAGTGGTTTAACCTCGATTTTATGAAGTCATGTGAGTGCTTTGTTTGCTTTTTTAGCAATCTCCAACATGCATGCATTGTGGTGCTTTCGTAGTGCTTTCGGTGCTTTTTTCAAAGCAAAAAAATTTAGGTTAAAGAGGGACAGAAAGCTCTCAGATTTCAGATTTCATTAAAAAGATCTTCATTTGTGTTCCAAAGATGAATGAAAGTCTTACGGGTTTGAAACGACATGAAGTTGAGTAATTAATGACAGAATTTAAAATGTTTTGGGTGAACTAACCCTTTAATGTTTTACTGCATTTTACTGTATTTTGATCAAATAAATCCAGCCTTGGTAAGCATAAGGACTTTCTCAAAAACATCTTAATTATTCCAAACTGACACTTAATGTTAATGTTTCCAACACAACACAAGGGGGCGTTATATTGGGAGTTAAGTGGATAAACACACAGGCTATGTGAGATTAAAGGTTTCCTGTAAATTTGCTGTAAAGTGCAGGCCAGTGTGACAGCCTATGCACACTGCTGAATTATAACCTATATTTACAGGCTATTGACTAATAGCTGTACTAGATTAATGACTGATGTAAGTCAACCTCAATCCTCTCACTCAGCTAAAGATACTCCCAATGCAAATGCAATGAGATTAGAATGACGCAAGACCTATTCAAGCTGCTGGACTCAAACTCTGCAGCAAGTATTTGTGCTCAAGTATGTGTACCCACCGATGAGGAAGCACGTTTGACAATAAAGAACATCATCATAATAATAAAATAAAAAAATAATTAAAAAACATGTTATAGTGGTGCTTACCAGTGCAAAACTCGCATTTTAATCGTCTGCAAGGTCAAAATCTTCAAGTCTGTTTTGTGGAATTAATTGTGTTTGGAGCACAAACAGGTAGGATAAATTATGCCTGAAACATATGGTAATACAGCCTGACATTCCTGCATCAATCTCTTAATATTTATTAAGGCAAAGCTTTAGCTCAAAGTATGAGTATACTTGTGTTTGTGTGTGTCCAACAGAGACGGCGACGCACACTGATTACCGTCCCTATTTATAAGCTCAAACATTTCTATTTGCAGTTTCTTGAGCTTTGACATTGTGCTGCAGTTGACACATAATCATGGACCTCCGAGATGTTAAATCCCCTCCAACAGAGGCGAAAAAATAAACCACGAGTGTAGAGTTAATTGAGTTTACTTTCCATCCCCCGTCAACGCCTTCGTACGGAGGAAAATGAGATGGGAGTTTAGAATAAACCCCTAACCCTAAACATGTGCACCAACACTGGCCTGTTAAGAAAACAACAAATGACATTCTCAGAATTGAGCATTTATTAAATGATACAATACAATAGCAACATACAACAAACCTTGGTCAAGGATGCTTTAAGTACCACATCTGTCAAGATGTTTTACAATGTAAAATGCAGCATTAAGCACCACTTAGCAGCATAAGAAAATCTTTTCACTTCATGAATAAATAAATCATTTCGAAATATTCAGTCATGGTTGCTGCTAAACTGAACGTCTCTCATACTAATTTGGGTAATAGCCCATTCTTACATCTGCAATTATATATTTTGAAATATAATTGTGCCATTTAGCATATGGAATAAATGTAATGCAATGCTAACACTGGTTGAGGTTTGTCACCTGGCATGTAAATAATAGTACTTTTAACATTCAGCACCCTGAGAATTTAAAAGGTATCAGTCTAATGTTCTGTGACTGTAAGACTCTGCTTATAAAGTATTTCACTGCCTGTGTATATGATTCCATAGGTTAAATAGAAGTCAATAAAATACCTTGACTACATGGAAATATACAGTGTACAATAAATAGAATTGATATCTGTTCAAAGTTTCTCTTTAGCTGTTTAGATGTCTTTGAAGACAGATTAATCATCTTAAATATTAAAGTCCCATCTAAGGGAACATTAGCAATCAAAAATAAAGTGCTTTATTTGAGGGTTTAACAAATGAAATATTAAAATTCTTTATTGTTCACCATAACATCATTGTCAATCCTTCGTATTCTTTTGTTTATTGGCCCTGTTGCTTATTTTAGGAGACACTTGCCATTCAGTCAAGCCATTGCACATGTTCTTTAGGTTTCCTGGTCCATGTGGCTCTTTGTATGGTGGTTGTTTAGTAATCACAACTATGCTGTCTCCTTGACTTTCAACACTCTCCATGAAACTCTGAAGATCTTTCAGTTTAGCTTGCGCTGTTTGATTTGTGCAGTTCTCCACGGATCCTGGTTGAGATTCCATTGACGTTCTTGTTACCTGTTTTGCTAGTGTGCTCTCACAGATAACAGCAACAGTTTCATCAGATTGATCATCATTTTTTAAATCTTCCTCAACAGAGCTACATTTGTCTATTTCATTTTCTGTGTCTCCTTCGACCTCATCCTCGATCTTTACCTTTGGCACATTGGCCTTTTCCTCAGGCTGGTCCTCGCCCTGTCCTGTGTTTGATGTCCCATCTTCCTCGGCATCATCCTTTGCAGATCCATCTTGGCTTCCATCAGCATTCTTCTCACTGGCAGACTCTTCATTTGGTGTCTCATCTGACTTTTCACCTTCAGTAGTTTCAGGAGTATGATCTTTATTTGATTCACTACCATCTTCTGCAGACTTGTCTTCTGTACTCTCTTCCCCAGCCTCAGTTTCTGCTCCGTTGTCACCTGATTCTGTTTCCTCACCAGTTTCTGTCATCTCATTCTCTTTTTCCACCTCCGCATCCATACCATTGTTTTCTGAATTTGCTGCATCTCCTTTAAGACTGTCTTTCTCCTCAACATCCTCTTCTGTATCTCCTTTTTCAGTCTCTTCCTCAACAAACTCTACTTCCTCTTTCCCCTCAGTTTCACCATTTACCACTTCTTTTTCCACCTCCGCATTCATACCACTGTTTTCTGAATTTGCTGCATCTCCTTTAAGACTGTCTTTCTCCTCACCATCCTCTTCTGTATCTCCTTTTTCAGTCTCTTCCTCAACAAACTCTACTTCCTCTTTCCCCTCAGTTTCACCATTTGCCGCTTCTTTCGCATGCTCACCTTCTTTCTCTTCCTCATCTTCACCACCTTCCACATCACCAGACTCTCTTTTGTCATTTGTCTCCTCTTCAATTTGATCTCTTTTCTCAGAGTCTAAAGATACATATTTTATGCTGTTTGTGTTTTCACCATCTACTGCATTGAGAGCACCATCTGGCTCTTCTTGATCTGCCGTCTCAACATCATGGCCTCTGGTAACATCTTTCGTATCTTCTACCTCTTCATGAACCACTTCTAAGTTGTTTTCTTCAGTCAAGTTGGTTGTGCGTTGTTCTTCCAGCTTCAATTCTAAAGGTTTGGCTGGATCCTTTTTCATTTGTAAAATTTTCCGCAGATCAAATTCCATCATAACTGGAGCCAAACTCAAAGCCTGAGCTTGCTGGACTGCCCTTGACGCCATTTTCTTTTTCATGCATGCATCGCATGGGCAGTATTCATCGTCACTGCGCTGATCACTGTATTCAGTACCAGATGCAGTGTAATTTTCCTCACTCCTTGACATGGTGATGGACTTATTGCGCATGACCCGAAAACGCTTGCGTCGCTGCTCAGTCTGGGCCGTAGACTCTCTCGACAGAGTATTTCCCGGAGGTCTCGGACCCCTACCTGCCCGACCTTGGATTTTTTGCAATTCTCTGTGAATACTTGATTGAATCCGTTTGTGTACTTCCTCTTTCAGTTCGCTGATCATTGTATCGAGCATCTCGTTGTCATCCAAATCCCACCTCACTTTGAACTCTGCCATGGCATCTGCATAATGTAACATGAACTGCTTTTCTAGCTTTTTTAATAAGCTCAGTACCCAAACAGGATCTGGGTCCTGTGAAACTCTTTTAATTAGCGGAGCTCTCTGAACAGACGGTGGAGTTCCTGAGCTTGTATTTTCTGGAGATTTCATTGTGTTACTCTCATTCCCAGAGCTTGTTTGTGGTGTTTGATCTGATTCTTTCTTATTATCACTGCTTTCAACATCTTCTTCATGTAATATGCCATTTTCTTTGTCATCATCCAGTTGTGAATTTACTGGACTCCCCTGTACTCGCTCTGCAATGTCTGGAGTTACTGGATCTGAGAGAACTTTGGATGGATCTAAACATTCACATGCAGGAGTTGTAGACTTTTCCTCATTTTCTTCTTCATCTTTATCTTCCACTGATGCCTCTTGTTCGGCAATTGGTGGTATTGTGCCATGAGTGGTCTCTATTTTTCCTACTACGCCATTCATGCTACCTTTAACAGAGCCGGTGGAGCTGCTGCTAACATCAACCCCAGATGAAGACTGTGGGTTGAATTCATCCTCGGCGAAGTGATGTTCCATTGTGTTCTGCTTTTTCTGTTCATCCTCAGAGGGCTTTTGGAGCCAGAGCGACTGTAGGATTATCATGATTTCATTATATTTACGTTGCTTTTCGCTTTTAGAGTCTGAGTCAATCAGTCGTAAATTTGCAAGGCAGTCCAACAGCCCTTGAGCAGACTGGCTTAATTTTCTGCCATAAACAGGGGAGACTTCAGGTAAACTACTGGATCTGTCTAGTTTTGGACCCAGTAAAACCTTCATGACCTGAACCGAAGAATGGCACTGCTTTTGTAAACTGTCTTGTTTGGTTAATGCTTCAGGGTCGGGATCCATTTCATGAGTTTCCAATTGTGCTTTTTCACCGCAACTGTCGTTGGTCTCCTGCTGGATATAATTCTCACCTGCTTGATCCTCCTGAGGTTCCTCAACCTCAATTATGCTTTCTGGTGCATGAGAAGTCTCCTCATCACCTTGAGTCAGGCTCATATATTCAGTGAGTTCGACATCCATTTCATAAACATGGCCTTCAATGGGAATCTTCCTAAGCCAGTCATTCACAACTTCTGTAGGGGAAGCATTCGGTAAGAATGACGGCATCAGTTCCTTGTTGTTGCACTCCAATGATATGCTGACTTCCTCGTGCTTGCTCCTGCTACTTTTTTTGCTTTTATTTTCTACCTTGTCAACATTTTTGCTGGAGACAACTGACTTTGATCCTCTACTCACTGGTCTTGCATTACCAATAATATCTCTCAACAAATCTGCTGCTGAAAGTGCCCGAGATAAAACACTGTTGCTTGAGGAATCAGCATGCTTGACTGATGTTTTTTTCTTGTTTGGCATCTCTTGTGGTAGACTTCTACAATTTTGGGAAATATCAGACATTACCGCTGAATTTGGCCTGGATGTATCATTTTTCACAGATCTTCTGTCTGATGAGGAGGATTTAAGAGACTTAACCATGCCCCTATCATTATCGCAGTTATATTTTAAATTCAGTCCATTTATTTCCAAACATTGGGAAGAACATTTAGATCTTTTATCATTCTCTCTAGTACTTTGGACATTTTTGGACTTCATCGAATGTTCAGAGGCTTTTGAAGAATGTAAACAGTCACTTGCTGGTGTAGCTTTTCCAGATGCTGTTTCACTTTGGTCATGTTTTGAGGATGTTTTAGTCATTTCTGCATGGCTGGTGTTGTTGAGAGCTTCAAAATCGCTTCCTTTCATAACTGTATTTTTAGCACTTCCCTGTGAAACTCTGGAGGGTGTCTTACTTTGTAAAGATGACAGTGACAAAGTGGAGGGCACTCTGATGTTGTTTTCATTTAACTGGCTTCCAGACTTGCTTTTCTTCAGTTCTGCTGACATAATACTTTCAGCTGAGACAGGCGAGAGGGCTTGAACAGGAGCCTTGTAGTTCATGTGATGGGACTTTTGGGGTCTGTCTGAAATTGCAGAATTCACAGACACTTCTGTATTTGGCCTTTCCTCAAGATCCACTCCATTTACATTCTCTATCTTATGTCCACCGTCCTCTGTGGTGGCTGACATGCCACTGATTGATCGTTCATCAAAGTCATCACCCTTGTGTTCTTCTCCTAGTCGGATAGAAACAGACGCTGTTGATGTTGGGCTTAGAGGCTCATCAAACTGGTTGCCTGAAGACTTAATGTTATTGATAAGAGATTTAGCTGACAGTTTTGATTTTCCTGACAAGCTCTCTTCAGATTCATCTTTGGCATCCTCTTTTTGCTTCTCAGGATCTGTCTCTCTCAAATTACCACTTGAGGAGCTGTGACCATTACATTTACTGGATCTTTGGGATTGCGAGGATACATTAGAGCTTACTGACATCCCACTTGTTGCTCGGCTATTAGTCTTAATTTTAGTGTCATGGTTTGATCTAGGAGATGGAGACCTCTTTGTCCTAGGCAATGGAGTGGTCACAGTTAAGGCATTTTGTGTCATGCTTTTGCCATTATCCACTTCCTGGAAGGCAGGGCTCTTTGCACCGGATTTGACGGATCTTTCAGAGCAGGCATTAGACTTTTCTGAGGTCTGAGACATTGTGCTGGTAGCTCTCTTTGACTCACTTTTTGGAGCAGCACATTCATCAGGTGCTGAGGTAACTGTGTTTTCTGAAAAGTTGTGGTTTGATTTGCAGGACCTACAAGACATTGCACTGTTAACTCTTTCCTTAGATTTAGACTCTGTGTGTGAATGCTTTGAGGATGCATTTGACTTTACAGAAGTTTTTGAGCATTTGGACAGTGAACTACATAGTCTTTCCTCTGTGGTGAATTCAGTTTCCGGCTCACACTGAACATCAAAACTGATGGACTTGTCTTGTAAGTCGCAACAAGATTTGACAGACCTAGTTGTTTGCTCTGATGTATGTGATGGATGTTCAGAAGATCGGTCTGATTTGTTAGACATGGCACTAGTTGATCTCACTTCTTGAAGAAACACTGTGTCTTGTTCACAATGATTATCTGACTTCAGAGTGGCTTTGTCTTGTAAGTCGCAACAAGATTTGACAGACCTAGTTGTTTGCTCTGATGTATGTGATGGATGTTCAGAAGATCGGTCTGATTTGTTAGACATGGCACTAGTTGATCTCACTTCTTGAAGAAACTCTGTGTCTTGTTCACAATGATTATCTGACGTAGTATGATTTTGAGTAGCAGCACTTTCTGATTTATCAACCTGAGAATTAAGTAACTTTGATGGCACTACCTCGAAATCATTTGGACTACAAGATCTAGGCGTTTTAGCTTTCTCTGAATGTGCAGATTTTGATTTGTGGGATGTTTTCGATGCAGCTGATAAATTTGAATGGGCAGACATTGCACTGGCAGCTCTTTCTTGGCTTTTTTCTCCAGCTTCATCGGTTTCTGTCTGGACCAAGGCTGGTGTGAGCTCTCTCTCTGAAATAATAAAGTCTGACCTGGCGGACATTGCTGACGTGGCACTTTTGGTTCTTTCTTCAACACTTTCTGTTTCATTATGTTCATATTTCAATGATTTCCCAACAGAACACATGTCATGAGCAGAGCGGTTGGACCTTTTGGAGGTTTTTGAAGTAGAAGAGGCATTTGAATTTTTAGACAGTGCAGACTCAGAGCGTTCCCGTGTGGCTTCCACTTCCAATGTATTATTAACAGGTTCACAGTTTTCATAAGCATTTGAAATGGATGCAGCAGATTTGTTTGACTTCAACATTATGGAATCAGCTTTCTCTGGTTCACTCCCCTCTGGATTCTCAGTCAATATTTTATTCACACCACAGCATGAACATACAGCTGACTTGCCAGATCTTCTTGACACACCTGACGTGGCACTCAAAGATCTGTTTTCAGCTTCACCATCACGTACCTCCATAGCATCTGATGCATTGGATTCAGGGTTGTTTGTTTTGTCTCTAGATTTACAAGATGCTTGGCTATGTCTAGAAATTGTACTACAAGCTGAACTTGGGGTTATGGCTCCACAGTGACTTGGATGGGATCTGGAGGACACTTTTGAAACTGGAGATGTTGTACACATCCCGTCTTGCTCTACTGGTGCTGCAAAAGTGGTTTTATACTTTTTGAGCTTCAGTGAGTGAACAGCACTGCTTGATTCTGTACTGGGAGGTCTGGGGGACAAATAAGATCTTGGTAAAGTCTGGCGACCACAACAATGAACGCAATTGGGTTGATCATCACTCTCAAGATGGTCACTTTGAGACCAGTGTGATACTCTCGAGATGCTTGGAGGCAGCTCATCATAATCATCATCCAGATCTTCCTTCAAAGACGCAAGCACTTTGGACGAATTGCTGACTGCAGAAATCGGACGCTCTTCCATGACTTTAATGACCGCACAATGTGGCGTAGGAGAGATTTCAGGTTCTTTATGAGAACATCTACTTTTAATGTGACTCTCACAGCTGTCCTCACAAGATCTCTTGTTCTTTGACGTGATTCCAGCAGATGATACTTCACTTCGATTGCAGCAATGACTTACAGCACAGTATTCTACTCTGGTGTCCCCTTCCTCCATTGTCTGCTGAAAGCACGAGGCCTTTTCCACCACATGCTCAGTGTATTCCCCACTGGAGCGAGAAATTGTGTGCGTACTATCCACTGATGACTTTTTGCTTACAACTCTGTGAGTTGATCCACTGGAACTGGGTGATTTGCAGGTCCCCGGGTCTTTGTGCATGGGGTTTTTCCAGATGTCGTACTCTTGGCAGTGGTTGCAACAGTTCTGACAAAGTGACTCCTCGAGATGCTCCTGATGCAGCTTTGTTGCAAAGGCTTCATCAGTCTCCTCAGATGCAGAGATGGAGTCTGGGTCTGAATACTCAGCTTTAGCTTGAAGATAATCGCCGTCTTTTACAAAGCCAGAGTCATTCTCTTTTTTTGATGACTTCTTGATCTCGGTGGACCACAGGAGAGTCTCATCATTGAAAAGCCGAAAGCGAACCTTCATCTCCACAGAAAGGCTGCCGTCTTTATTAACAAGCACTCTCTTCTCAATGTCATCATTCACTATGGCTTCTTTAACGTAAGGACAGGTGCTGACACAGCCGGACTGCCCTGGTGTCATGCATAATCCATTCTGATAGGACTTTTCTGAAGAAAGAGAGAATCTTGTAGATCTATTACTGGAGTCGGATCTTGGATGGATAATGCTTTTCTTTGTCTCCAGGCCAAAGTTAACTGTTAAAACAAAATAATAGAATCAATATTAATAAATTAAGATTAATCACATCTTTTCAACAAGCAACTATACCTACGCATATTGGAAACATGCTCTTGATTCACCAGCATTGACAATACATTAACTGCATTTGAGTTGGTGGTGGATGGTTGTTTCACCTTCAGTCTATTATTAGACGTGCATGGGCAGATGGGTTGTTAATCACTATGATGATTCACCAAAATCAAATAAATATAAATGATAGTTATCCCGAACTGTGTACACAACACAAACAAATATTTACCATTCTTTTTGCTTTCATGACCTTCACTGCAGATACTAGAGTGAGACCTTGTGCGCATTCCTGGAAGCTTTTCATCTGAGTGCTTCTTCAAGCTTTCCATAAGCAACGGTCTGAAGGATTCTCGACCCACACAGACCAGCACACTAGGACACTGCATCAGACTCTGAATACTGTCAATCTATGGAGAGCAGTGATTAAACACAAGACAAAATACACATAATGAGTCAAATCCACTAAGAGACAAATACTTACAATCACTGTCTACATAGGCAATTTAACCTTATTTGTGACTGATCTAAAATGTTTAACAGGTTCACTAATAGATTCGTTTTAGAATTGTGAACCCTAAATAATAAAATGGTTCTCTCCAATGACAAAAGCAGCATATTAATTTATGTAAATATGTAAATTAACCAATTAAACACAAAATGCTGATTTTAAATGGTATAGGAAATAATTCAACCAATAATGAGAACTCTTGAGTCATTTACTCATCTTCTTAATATTTGTTCAAACCTGTATGGCTTCCATGGAACACAAAAAGGAGATGCTTTGCAGAAAGTTATTTTACTAATGCACATGAGCATTGCATGAGGTTGTCAAACTCCAAAAAGGACAAATATGGCGAAATTTGTTATAAACATTTATTATTCTCTGAAACTCTTGCCCTACAGTGCTCAAATAGTGCACATACACAATCAAATGTTTGGTTATGAGACACGCAAAAACCGCTGGCAACATTACCATCAATACAGAATATGTGCATGCATGAAAAATATTTTAGACAGCTATAATGGTAGAGGGCAAGTTTTTCAGTAAATAATGATTATTTAATACAATTTTGGTCCGTTCCTCAAAACACTAGCAAACAAGTCTTATGGATAGTTTTTATCCTTTATAGCGCCGATTGTCACTATATGGAAGAACAATGTAAACATACTCTAATTTCTCCTTTTGTGTTTCACAGAAGAAATAAAATCATATGTGTGGGAAACAAAATGAGAGTTCACAAATGTTTTGTTTGGGTGAACGAACCCTTAAAGATACATTTAGATACTGTAAGTAGCTAGAACAACTTTTATTTCCCAGGGCTTGCAATTCTGTCCTGACCTGACACCTGCTTCCTAAAATACTTCACCCGGCTAATTAAAGAATGGCTGAAGAAATGAAATCCTCCCTGACCTTGCGTCCCTCCAGAGTGTAAAGTTTCTTGACGTGACACTGCATTAGCTCTGAAATCTCGTCCATGAAGACGCGAAGACTTCGAGCAGTTCGCCTGCTCAGAATGATGGATCGCCTAATAGCAGGGTCATTGTTTTTCACTAGAACAATCCTTTTGGGGTGCCGATGGTGCTGCTGATGTCCCGATGGGGGTTCCTCAGGTCGGGAGGGCTTCCGGCGAGTATTATGTGGGTGGCTGTGGTGGTGCCAGACAGCGGGCCTTTTCCCTGCAGCTTCTATGTTGATTGGCTTGACGTAGCGGCGGTCAGAACACAAGTAACAGCCTCCGTCCTCAAACTGCTCTAAATGTTTAATGCTGTGGGTGCCCCTGGGGGTCGTGATAGTACGCACACCAAAAGGCAGAGGAACCTTTTGGGAAAGGTCATCCAATAAGGCATCAAAGCATTTGAAGCTGCGTTTATGGATGGCCATCTTGACCCCTTTGAACTGAGCGTCGCCACTCTTGTAGAAGGTAATCCTCTTGGCTGGGCTGGCCAATTTCACGCTGGAGCAAAAAGATGATGCTGGAGGATGAGGAAACTGTTCATTCTGAAAATGGGTATCGGCGTCGAAGAAGCCTGGGGCCGCCCTCTGCATCTCTCCTCCACGTCAGTTCAAACTGTGGGGAAGAGTTTGGAAATGTAAATGACATTATCTGTAACTCACAATCAAATTCAATCCCATACATTTAGAAAGAAATTTGATTAAATTGAGACCCTAGTAATGTCTCTGTTGTAGGGTTTGAGAGGAGGGTTCAACAATGTCTCAAATTGATTTGCCAAGAAACCAGCCTATAATCAGAATAATCAGAATATTTAATCTAAACTCAAACAATTCTCATCAAAATCTCCCAAGACCAAATCCACATTAATTTCATGGCTCTAGTCTTGCCATATGTCAACAATGACTCAATGTCTCTATTCTATTTGATTCTATTATCTATTCTGCCAAGGAATAGGAGAAACGTGAGACAAAGTGAGATACTTAAATGAAACATAATTGAGAACTCTTCTAGGAACAGAACACCAAGATCAAGCCTAACGCCCCGTTCACACTAAGAATGATAACTATAAAGATAACTGGTCACACTTTGGCTTAGGGGGGTACAATTCTCACAATTAACTAACTATTAACTACGACTTTTGCCTCAAACTCCTAATTACTGCTTATTAATTATTAGTATAGTAGTTATTTAATTTTAGGTATTGGGTAGGATTAGGGATGTAGAATATGGTCATGCCGAATAAGGTATTAATATGTGCTTTATAAGTACTACTAAACTGCCAATATCCTAGTAATATGCATACAAATAAGCAACTTGTTAATAGTGAGAATTGGACACTAAACTAAAGTGTTAGCAGATTACTATATTAGCGTCCACACTAGTGGACGATATCATTCAGTTTATTATAATTTAAGCATCCTCTTCTGCTTTAAATGCTTGAGTTCTTTCAAGTCTGGTGGATTCTGATTGGCTGTTATGTTATGTTATGTTATTATCATTCATCAGCTGAAAAAAAATCTTTCTGAAAGGGATTTCAACAATATCATTTCTCTGTTCTGTAATCGTTAAAGTCGTGGTGTGAAATCTGCTATTCTTTTATTTTTTAGAATTACTTACTGTCTTTATTGTTATCATTATAGTTATCTTTGGTGTGAAAGGGCATTCAAATATGTTGGGTATCTAAAGCTAAGACAGGTATTCATTCTTCAAACTCATTCCGAAATATAGTTGATAAAATATCACTATTGGATAGTTTAAGTATGGGATAATCCACGGCTACCTGTGCATTAATTTACTTTACAGCACAATGTGGAGGCAAAGAACCACCCTAAAGACATCAGCATCACAAAATAATGTGGGAGTACCATGGTACTTTGATCTATACAGAACCATGGAACGGTATGATTAGCATATTCATACAATGAATCATTCTACTCCAAAATACCAAAGAACACCATGGTATTACAGAAAACACAGATATTGTGATAACTGCAATCCAGTCATGCCATTAAGACTCAGTCAAACTTGTATTAAACTATTACACTTTAGATGACATGTGATGTTATGTAGTATAAGCAACAGTAAAACTAGGCCCCAGGTCAGAGGTTAATCTCATGCACGTTGAGAAACAGTTACAGACTATCTTAAATTGCATTTAGTACTTAGTCCTTAATAGGCAACTTTAATCCAACATTTAAAGAAGTTCAAGTGCATCATCTCTGAGCAAAGTTTATGTATCAAACTGAGAGCAAAGATAGTTTTACAGATTTCATATAACAACATTTTGACCTGTACCTGAAAAAAAAAAAAAAAATGAATGACAGTATCTTAACATTGTCTCTTCTATTTGTATAAAATGTAGATCATTTATCTATATTTGACCACACAAGCCATGACATATTGCCTCAAGCTCATGTTTTCACTAAACAATTAGCTTTATCAAATATATATATATATATATTAGACGTATTTAGGCAATTTAGACGGTTAAAATAGCATTAGTTCTGTAGCCCAGCTCAATCTAAAAAAAGTATAGTATATGAAACAATATACTTACATTTACAGAATACATTATCATGTCTGATGCTAAAAAACAACTGTATAAAAAATTAAAAATAACAATAGAATCTGACTATACAGAGCAGCGTTCCAGGTAGCATCCAAGCAAACGACTGCAGTGACACAGGTTTACAAGCCCTCCCACAAATTGTCGGGCCACTAATCAGGGCCATTGGCAGCTAAGGATAGAACGAAAAGCTTCTTTAATCATCTTGAGATTTCACTGAACTCTAGGGGAGTGTAAGACACATGACAGCGACACCAGGATTGCATAAACAGAGATGCGCAGAGCTACAAGACGTCTGCTTTTTGACCACAGAGGGCAGGCTGTTTTATTCCACAAACACAGAGGTAGAAAATACATCTGCTGCCAAATTCACTCCAGTTCTCTACTGCTTATATCTGATGACTGGCATAACATGCCACTCCTGTTAGTATATTCATTTGAAACAACTACAAACAATCACAAGTGAATCTTACAAATATCCATGTTATACTTTTATTTTCTTACAATATTACAATGATACATTTTTATATAATTTTATTACATAATTACTATATAAAACAGTTCAATTATATTGGTGCCTTCAAATCAATAGACACACAGTATATATTTAAATTATATATGAATATATATATATTTAGTACATATACACAGATGCGAGTATAGATGCGATTAATTGCTTTGACAGCACTAAGTTATATAATTGTATTTTTAATTTTCTTTCATTATATTTAGGGGTGAAATATACTCTGATATGTTCTTAACATGCTTCATGAACTTCAGATTTGACATACACATCAGGCAATTTAACTTAAATATAGAATCTGTAATGACAACATAGCAGATTTGAACTCTTCATAGAATAACTGACTGCATAGAGAATGTTCCATGTGAACCTTCCTCATGGTTTGAAAATGAATGCTCCTAATAATATCAAACTGGTACTTAATTCGAACTGATTTATTTTCATTTTCTAAGGACACCTTGAGATGAAAGTGAATGTAAATAGTGCCTATGGCTGCTTACTCTCTCAGAATCCCGCAGTGCCATACTATAACCATTTAGCACTTTAAATATTTTATGCAGTTTTTAATTTGTCACAGAAGTAAGTGCTTTGCTAGACATTTAAAACTAGACATTTTCTGTATAAAATGATGAGGAGTGATGCTTGTGCATGCTCGGGTGTTGTCGATGGTTGCCAAGACATTGCTATAGAGTTGTTAAGGTGTTCAGAGTGGTTACCAAGGCGTTGCTAGGGTGTTCCAGGCCATTGCATACTGGCCAAAAGAAATTTAAAAACTAAATTTTACCATAGTGTAACAGGACATGAGTGTTTGTTGCTCACTCTAGTACTGCCAAAGCACAGGCTTACTGTAATCTCAGGAAAAGACAGCACATCCTCTGTACTCTTAAGTGACCCACTATTACGCGCAAGCTGAGGGAACATTAATAGGGATGTTTTAACATTCTATGTTTGATTTCGACGCTGCCAGTTCTTGCAATGGCACACAGACACACACATATGTATTATTTACAAACTTTTGTGTTAGATGCGATTAATCGCTTTGACAGCACTAAGTTATATCATTGTATTTTTTTATTTTCTTTCATTATAT
The DNA here is from genome assembly GCF_951802725.1 of Rutilus rutilus. Lineage (NCBI taxonomy): Eukaryota > Metazoa > Chordata > Actinopteri > Cypriniformes > Leuciscidae > Rutilus > Rutilus rutilus. Next base: position 9,237,344 of record NC_140226.1, on the reverse strand, counting down.
TTGGGGGTGAAATATACCCTGATATGTTCTTAACATGCTTCATGAAATTCAGATTTGACATTCACATTAGGTAATTTAACTTAAATATAGAATCTGTAATGACAACATAGCAGGCTTACTGTAATCTCAGGAACAGACAGCACATCCTCTGTACTCTTAAGTGACCCACTATTACGCGCAAACTGAGGGAACATTAATACGGATGTTTTAACATTCTATGTTTGATAGATGCAATGGCACACCAAGCACAGAGCTCATTTAGAGCTAATTAATTACTAAACACCTCTGAGAGGTGTATATTTTTGACACTAATTATAAATCTCTAAAGGTTAAATTAACAGTTGAAAGTGCTACACATGATTTCCACAATTAGTAAGTGAGAACTTGGCAGCCCATTGGGAGAAACCTGCAATACAACACTGTCAGATTACTGAGAAACGTTTAAGACTCATGGGATATGTAGGAGAGGAGGGAGGGGACACGAAAACAACTTTAACAGATCTGTTCAAGATCATTTAAATAATTAGCAAAGAATTTAAAACTGTGTAAAATGATTTCCATAATGCCTATAATAACCAAGATCGTTAACGCTTAATTAATATACTTAACAGCCTTAGATATTAGTCACTTTTCAACATAAAAAAAATCTGTAATGAGAATTGTAAATATGAATAAGAAATGCTTTGTATAATGCGACACCTTCCTACACTCATAGCATTTGTAACCACTGACACTGACGTTCAAAGCAAGGCATCAGTTCATCTGCTGGTAACATCTTTGTGAGACCTATTATCAGCTCTCACACACATAATACTTCAGCCTGTAATCCATTGCATTTTCCCATTTTAGCTTAGACCTTACTTCACACTGCAAAAAAAAAAAAAAAAACACTGTCTTCTTCAGTATTTTTGTCTTCAGTACAGTTTCTAAACATTCTTAAATCAAGGTACATTTACTTGAGATGCAAAATCACATCACTGGTTTTGAGTTCAAAATTAAATGAGTTTAAAAGCTTAACAAAAGAACAAATATCTGCCAATGGGGTCAGAGAAATAAACTTAAAGGGTTAGTTCACCCAAAAATGAAAATTCTGTCATTAAAGGATAAGGTCACATCAGAATTAAAATTTCCTGATAATTTACTCGTCCCCACATCATCCAAGATAGTCATGTCTTTCTTTCTTCAGTCGAAAAGAAATTATAATTTTTTCCAGGATTTTTCTCCATATAGTGGACTTGAACAGTCATCAACAGGTTGAAGGTCCAAATTGCAGTTTCAATGCAGCTTCAAACAATCCCAGTCGAGGAATAAGGGTCTTATCTAGCGAAACCATATCATTTTCTAAAAAGAATAAACATTTATACTTTTTAACCACAAATGCTCGTCTTGCACTAGCTGTGATGCGTCACACATTATGTAATCACGTTGAAAGGTCACGCGTGACTTAGGCGGAAGTACCGACCTAGTGTTTACAAAGCGAACGTGCAAAGACTAAGTCAAACGCCCTTTACAAAAAAAATAAAAATAAAATAAAAGGTAAAACTACGATGTCGGACGATTTTGAAGTTGGAGGAGAAAATGAGATGGAGTTTTTCGCCCTACCCCACATTTTTCGCCCACGTCAGGTTACCGCCTGACTTTTCCAACGTGATTACATAATGCATGAAGTCGTGGATGCGCAAGACGAGCATTTGTAGTTAAAAGTATATATATTTTTCTTTCATTTAGAAAATCACTTATCGTTTAGCTAGATAAGACCCTTATTCCTCGGCTGGTATCGTGTGAAGCTGAAACTGCAATTTGGACCTTCAACCCGTTGATAACCGTTGAAGTCCACGTTTTCCTCAAAAACCTTCATTTCTTTTCAACTAAAGACAGAAAGACATGAACATCTTGGATGACGTGGGGCTGAGTAAATTATCAGGACATTTTTATTCTGAAGTGAACTAATCCTTTAATTTCACCCTCATGTCGTTCCAAACCCATAAGACTTTCGTTCATCTTCGGAACACAAATGAAGATTTTTTTTTGATGAAGTCTAAAAGCTTTCTGACCCCAGATAGACTGCAATGTTATAACCACTTTCAAGGCCCAGAAAGGTAGTAAAGACATAAGCATTAAAATAGTCCATGTGACTCCAGTGGTTCAACCTCAAAGGATAATTCTAGTATTTAACACTTTGAGTCTATTTTGTAGTTTGTTTTGGATGAACAAGTGGTTAGGTGGACAAAGAAATTTTGACAATGGTTCCTGTCTCGACTTTTTGACTATTTTAGAATTGCCCATGACCGCTTTAGAATGGGAGTCTATGGCCATGCACAAACATGTCCTTAAAACAACCCTTAACGTTCGTTTTCAAAACTGTGCAACTCACCGAGTGGTTAGTGGTGTTCGTTGATGTTCCAAAACAAGTAGAGTAGCGAAATACAGTTTCTGTCGTGTTTTATTTGGCATTTTGTAAAATCCCATTGATTTCTGTTGGAGGACTCATTGCTCGTTGATATTACTGCGCTACCGGGAACGGAAAAGACGCTTCAGACTCAAATATCGAGCGGAAGTTTATACGCGGTTGTGAGGTCTCTGAAAAAATAGTTCCACTATAGAAAAATAAACGGATTGAAATCATACATTGCGCCGATATATTTGTTTTTTTAATCATCAACAAACACCACTAACCACGAACGTTAAGGGTTGTTTTAAGGACATGTTTGTGCACGGCCATAGACTCCCATTCTAAAGCGGTCATGGGCAATTCTAAAATAGTCAAAAAGTCGAGACAGGAACCATTGTCAAAATGTCTTTGTCCAGCACTCTTGTTCATCCAAAACAAACTACAAAATAGACTCAAAGTGTTAAATACCGGAATTATCCTTTAATATTAATATTGTGAAGCGACGAGAATACTTTTTGTGCGAAAGAAAAGTAAAAACCAAAACCAAAATAATGACTTTATTCAACAATTTCTTCTCTTCCATGTCAGTCTCCTACGCTTTTCACGTAGTAAACATAGTGCAGCGCTTCCGAATTAAAGACCAAATTTAATCGGTTCATCATATAAAGCGATCGCGTCTCTTCAGAAAATTAGGACTAAACCGCTCAATTCATATGGATTCATTTTACGATCTCTTTATGATCTTTTTGAAGAGTCAAAGTGGTAGTTGCGTAGCTGTCAATGGAGGGACAGAAATCTCTCAGATTTCATCAAAAAGATCTTCATTTGTGTTCCGAAGATGAACGAAAGTCTTACAGGGAACGACATGAAGGTGAGTAATTAATGACAGAATTGTCATTTTTGGGTGAACTATCCCTTTAATTCAAAGGGGAAACAAAATGATTTTTCTTATACCCCTGTGGCAGATATATGTTTTAAGCATAAACTCTCTTAATTTTGATATATTTTTCAGAAAACAAGACTTAATATAAGCAATTTTTCATTTAAAGTAAATGTTTATTGATTTAAGTTGATTCATTTAGATATTTGTATTGGAAAACTAGTAGCAAAACTACTAAGTAAGAAAACCCTTTTTTTTTTTGCATGTTCCACTAAAACCATTAAGCTAAAACAGACCTTTTTATTAACCAAACATACAGCCATCTTGATTCTCTTTCCTAATTCCACACATTGGCTTTACCCTGTAGGCACAGGTTAATTCGCCTCGACTGCCAAATCCTCCGACACCAAACCTCCAAGCTCTGTCGATACTTTTAAAGTAATCCATTTAGAAAATTCAACAGTTTTTCTTACAAAAAGGGGCGCTCCTTCCTCTGGCTCACACAGGTGAGGATGAAAGCATGGCGTTCCCTCCTGAAGAAAGTCACTTTTCACCCACGACGACGAACCACGGACATGCCACAGCTGCATATTGTCTATTCACAGTCATTCATTCCATTAGGCTAATTATCACAGACAGACCTTCATCCAGAGAGGAGGAGGAGGAGAAGTGGGACTCCTCTGAAAGAGGATTATACTGTGTGGCCATCTGTGCCAAACGGAATTAACTCTTAGATCTCCAAAAATGAGCTGTTGTTCATGGTTTAGGCATAGAAATGCATACACACATATAGAACACTATTTGCCTGTGCCGACCAACAAAAAGTTACAATGCATATGTTGACAATATATATGTTATTATGTCATGTTAGCGATTTTATCTTAATGTTATTTATAACATTGTTATATAAACCCAAAATTATTATAAAAAAATGACCATTATCACATTTTTTCATCATCAAAATAAAAAAATAAAAATAGTTCTTAGC